>NC_043001.1:55616218-55678718 GCF_006345805.1 Octopus sinensis
ATTGAGTAATCACACAGAGGCCTGCCTCACTGGCTTGTCTTCAATTTATAGATAGTAATGGTAACGGACAATTTTCTTTGGAAATTCTAGGCAGTATCCTTTGAATGTATTTCTGTAGCAGAGCTGCCCTGATATAGACAGCAGATTACAAGAAATTATGTTGCTACACTGAATGAGAGTTGGTTTTCGGTAAACACCATTTCATCAATATATATATATATATATAATATATATATATATATATATATAATATATATATATATATATATTAATCTTACTTCTAGAAATCCTTCAGTTTTTAATGAATTCTGTTTATCTTTTTTAATTCTTTCTAGTATAATTTATCACTGAGTTGGATTATCAGTTGGTTTGTCTGGTGGTGGGGGTGGATTATCTGTGTAATAGATGTGTGCATCTTTTAATTTATAATTGGTAATAAAGAAAAAATAATTATTATTAAGTTGGTGTGCTGGCAGAATTATTATCATACCGAGCAAAATGCTTAGTCATGTTTTGGCCATTTTTACGTTCTGAGTTCAAATTCTGCTGGGGCCAACTTTGCCTTTCATCCTTTTGAGGTCAATGAAATAAGTACCAGTTGAGCACTGGGGTTAATGCAATTGACTATCCCACTCTCCAAAAATTTCAAGCCTTGTGCCTCCAGTAGAAAAGATTATTATTATTATTATTATTATTATCATTATTAAGGCGGTAAGCTGGCAGAATCGTTAGCAGGCTGGGCAAAATGCTTAGTAGCATTTCATCTGTCTTTACATTCTGAGTTCAAATTCCACCGAGGTCGACTTTGCTTTCATTCTTTCAGGGTTGATAAATTAAGTACCAGTTACAAACTGAGGTCGATCTAATCGACTGGACCCCTCCTCAAAAAATTTCAGGCCTTGTGCCTAGAGTAGAAAAGATTATTATTATTATTATTATTATTATTATTATTATTAAAAGTAGTAGTAGTAGTAGTAGTAGTAGTAGTAGCAGCAGCAATAGCAGTAGTAGTAGTAGATTAGTACCACGGATGGTATTAATGCCACCTCACTCCTTAAACTGCTGGATGTCTATGACTGCTGGAAAACATGTGGAGAGAAGGAATTCCAGAGGTTCAATGTTCTGGAGAGAAAGACCTGCACAGTTGTTAGTGCAGAGCCTAGGAGATAGGAAGAGCACAACATGCATGTTGAGAGAGAAGAGCTGCATGAGTTGAGAGTGGCTGAGCGGCAGTGCTACAAGAACCTGGCAGCCCTGAAGTGCAGAGAACATTGTATGGAGTGATCTGAGTGAGAATTGGTTGCTATTTCAAGCAAATCTAGCAACAGTTACATAGAAGTGCCTTCACAAGTTTGCCTTCCTTGGGGCTGATAAAATACACACCAGTGATGCACAAGGACCAATTCAGTCGACTTTACTCCTTACCTTGTAACTTAATGGAGTCATGCCAAAATAAATCTCTCTCTCTCTCTAATATACTGTAGTTAATGCTAGAAAGGATATAGAATACACACAAACACGCACACATAATAAACCTACCACCTCTACCTACTTATGCTCTGTAACATCTAATGATTACTAGATCTCTATACCCTTCAGTAAAACAAGATTTCTAATGCACAGTGAGAATAGGAAAAACAGACATTACATTTATTTTATTTCATTTACTATAATTAACAGTGTTGTTATCATTTGTTATTATTATTATTATTATTATTATTACTACTACTACTACTGCTACTACTACTGTGGAGCTGGTGGTGGGGATGATGATGGTTATGGTGGTGAAGATAATAAATGATGAGAAAGATGAGATGGAAAAGGAGTAGAAATCAGAACTTCTTTTACGATGCTGTTGCCTTGTCATATGGTTAATTTCCTATTTCAGTTATTACAGCTATCATATGATTCTTTTAAGTTCTCCTTGTTAATACTTTTAATTAGCTATCAGTCAGTTAGTTTTTAGATCTACTGTACAACGAAAATGTTAATTAGAAAAGTTGGGGGGGGGGGAACAAAATAAAAAACACAAAACAAAAAAAAAAGTATACATATCTCAGTATCTATTAAGTCAGTCAATATTCCATCAGACTGTAATTTTTGTTTGTTGCAGATGCTGCTAGTGCTACTGCTGTCGCTGTAGGTGGCAGTTAACATGGTAGCTGTGTTTTTATGTTGCCGTGTTAGTTTGTGTTTTTGAAAGAATACCTCAAGAAAAAAACAAACAAACAAACCCAATAAACTGCCAAAAGCTCCAGGAAAATAATCCACCAGTCAGTCATTATTTTTATTATATTTCACCAAGGTCAACAACTTACCTGCAAAAGAAAAGAAAATAAGGATATGAATAAAAGTTATAGAAAGATTAATTTTTTAACAAATTTTTGTTTAAAGAAAATAACAAAACTAAAAAAATGGTAAAGAAAAGTGGTGCTCCAGCATGGCCACAAACAGATGACTGAAACAAGTAGGAGAATAAAATAATAAACATTTCATAAACTTCATTTTTGTTTCCAACAAACAAAAAAAAATTAGAGAGTGAGTTTATAGTGCAAAGTTTGAAGGATTTAGTGTTTTATTTCATCAGAGGAGGAGAGAAAAAGTGGTGTCCTCTTTCTCCCTTATTCTTATATGAAGAGCAAATGTCTAACCCTTTAGAATTCAAACTGGTGATACCCAGCCCAAATATTCTACCTGTTTTATATTTAAACCAGCCAGATCCATCCTCTTGCATCTACCCTGCCATGTCATTCTAAAAGTAAACAACATCAGTGAAACCCCAAATCCACAAAATAATGCATGATTATTTTAAAACACTCTGAATCAATAAGTAGTACATATGACAACTCTGATTGTCATCTTGTAGGGATGGCCAAAACAATCCTTCAGGGAACAGTGAAAGGTGGCAGATGCAGAGGTGGACAGAGAAAGAGGTGGGAAAACAACATCCATGAGAGGTCAGGCTTAAAGATGAGAGACACAGTGCGAGAGGCAGAAGACAGAGATGGGAGAAGTGATCTGGTTGCAAAGTCGGCAGTGGTGCCTCAACAGTCAGCTAGACTATGGGATATGTAATGTACATATGACAGAGTAAACTGAATGCTAAAGGGTTAACCCATTATATTCTTCCCTCCTCATGGTTACAGATTCTAACAGGAATATTATCAAGGAATACACAGTTTTTTTTCCAGATTTCCTTCCTTTCTGTGAACAGATCTTCAGTATATGCAAAAATTTTCAAATCTCAGGAAATTTCCAAGTCTGTGTACAATGTAGCCACTTGCAGTCTCTTCTCATTAGCCCTGCTCACAATAATTCAATATATCAAACTCTTCAAACTCTCTATCGTAGACTAATTATTGCACACACAAGCCACCACCAATTTCCTTAGATGCTGTTTCTACTCTGTCAAATCAGATTGATGTTAGAGGAATTCATTATGTCATGCAATATTGTAAAACATTTGACATTTTTACTAATCTTTACAGATCTAGATAAATTTTCTCAGCAACTCCTAAGTTGAGCACTATAATTCAATGAAACTCTCTGAAACTGAAGGAATTATTTGAATCAATGAGGGAGGGAGGTCCTATGTTGTTGCTTGACTTGAAATTAAACCATAACATCCAAATATCCCTCAATTTCCAACTCACTGTTCAAAATTTATATCAAAGTATATATTAGATGATGCAGTCCTAAATACATACACAGGGTAGAGGGAAGGGGTAAGAGAATCATAGTTGAAATGCCTTTAATCACAGGGGTCTACTCAATGTGGGCAAACCTAGGGCTAAATAAAGTTACAGAAAACCAAAATGAGCCAACAAAGATATCTATGTAACCACTTCAACTGCTAGCAATAACAGCCAAATTATCTTCAATTCACACCATACTAACTTTAAAATAAGTAGAATGACACATTAGAAAATTTAGTCTCTGATATGCAAAATGACAGGATGATCATGGGTGGAATGCTTTTGCTTATATATCCTCTGAAGAAGGTAAGATGGATGGATGAGAAAGAGATTAAATAATAGAAAACTGAATCAAGCCAACGAGAAAGCTTGAACGCAATTAGTTAACCTTCTAGAAATAGCTGTTACATTATTCTCAAGTCAACAAACCCTGCTATCTTAAAAAAGAAAAAGGGAAAGAAAACAACACTGTATTATGTAGTGCTTAATATACAAAATGACTTTTGATCTATGATCTGCTCAATGAAGGTTGACCAAGGGCCAAACAACAGCAACAGTAACTTCTACTACTACTACTACTGAGAGTTCAAGCTGGTTTGTGAACTTGGTTGATAGGAAGCTTCTTTCAGCCTCATACTGCTCAATATCTGTGCTCAATGCTCAGCATCAACAAAACTATCTGAAGAATATGCTCCCATCTCCCCAAAAATAAAGAAGCATAGAAAAATCAGTCAATATAAAAGAAAAAAAAAATCAGTTCATTACAACAGCGACAACAATTGAATCAAATAAAAACAAACAATAGTGGCTACAAACAAGAAACGATATTAAAGTTTTAAATCGGAAAAATCCATTCCATTAAAACAAGCCACTAATGAATTAATGGATTCTACTGGAAAACAAAACAGTTTCCAAATGTTTCTTTCTTTAAGACCAAAGAAGAGGAAAAAAAGAAAGTAAATGAGAAGGAGGAAGACAGACAGGGTGACACAGAGAGGGAGGAGGGAGGGAAGGAGAGGTAGGAAAAGGAAAGAGAGAGAGAGAGACAGATAGGGAGACAGGAGAGAAAGAAGATGTCTTCGGTAATTCCTTCAGACTTGAAGCTGAGGGAAAACTTGTATTGCAAATTTAAACAGCAGATTTTTAGAGTGCTAATGTTGATTCCAGCATTTTTCTGTTAGCAATTATTCAGAGTTGCTTAAATTAACCTCTGGCCCTAAAATAACCATGAATGAACAGCAATTACAGGCAAGTAGTAGTAGTAGTAGTAGTAGTAGTAGTTGTCCCACTTTTTTCTTTTTTTAATTGGACTTTCCTTCCTTCTCAATTATCTCCAGTCAAACAAGGCTTCCAAGAGCTGGACAAATTCTTATGTTTCTTCACGTTGTGTTCATGTCGTGTTCGTGGCTTTCGTGTTCATATTATTGTTGGTCTTGTTCTTACTATTGTGGTTTGTCATCCTTGTTAATTTCAGTTGTTGTTAATTTTTTTCTTCTAATTGCTTCTGTAACTATTAATATCCTTTTTTTTTTTCATTTTTGCATTATTTTATTTCACCAATTTTATTGCAGTAGTGTTGCCATTGTTATTGTTGATATTTAACACAGTCAACTTTGATAATAGCTGACCTATAACCAAGGATATCCTAACCAAGACTAACCTGCTGCTGTTCTATCAAACAGTATATCAAAGAAAATATAGGTGGAGTCATGACCTGTGTGATTAACCCTTTAGCATTCAGTTTTATCTGTCAAATGTAATGTTTATTTATCCGCATTATTTTGAATTAATCATGCATTATCTTGTAGCTTTTAGATTTCAATGATGTGATTGTATATTTTTAGAATGACATTGTAGGGTAGGTGTGAGATGCCAGATCAGGCCAGTGTGAACATAAAACAGAGTATCTGGGCCAGATGTGGCCAGTTTAAATGCTAAAGGGTTAAGAAGCTCCCTTCACAACCACATAATTCTCACTGTGTGGTACCATGAGTTAACCAATATGTTGTGAGTGGCATTTGGCAAGCAGAAACTGTGCAGAAACCTGCCATATGATTAACTAATAGCTTCAAGGTTCAGCACTAAAACAAAAACAAAAAAAAATGGGTTTGTCCTTTTCTAAGACAGGAAGGGAGCTTTGCCTGCTATTTCTTGCAAATCATGTAACCATGCAGAGCTCGCCTCACTGAGTTATGGTTGTAGAGATTTCAAGCATGTTGTTTGATATGTTGCATTCGTTTGTAAGGTGGCGAGCTGACCGAATTATTAGCACACTGGGTAAAATGCTTAGCAGTATCTTTATCCACCTTTACATTCTGTGTTCAAATTTTGCTGAGACCGACTTTGCATTTCATCCACTCATGGTCGATAAAATAGCAATCACTTGAGCACTGAGGCCAATGTAATTGAATTAACCCCTCCCTGAAATTGCTGGCCTTGTGCCAAAATTTGAAATTATACTCTGGTTTCTCCTCACTCTGAGTGAATATGTTGCATATGTTTTTAAAAAGAGGAAAAAACCCACTTTTTGCTCTGGTTTTGACCATGAAGCCCAATATGGGTTACTAGTTACACATATGACAATCTTCTACCAAATGCCACTCACAAAGCTGAGGGTTTTTTTCTTTTTCGTTTTGTTTTTATAAGAAAAGTCATTTAACCAATATGTTCTATGATGGGATTTGAATCCAGAAACTTATGATAGCAAACAAAACTTCTTTAATAATAATTTGGTTATGACTGTTTTTATTACCATATGCACAGTCTCTCTGTCTCAGACCTGCAAAGACAGACACACAGACATATAGATAATCACACAAATCTTTCTCTCATGCATGTACACATGCACTTGTACACACACTTCTGAAAATACCATACAGCCACTCTGCTGTAAGCTAACACTTGAAAATAGATTTCTTTGTACAGAAATCAAATACAAAAGGTCATCATCATCATCATCATCATCAACACTGTTGCCACCACCATAAATTGTCAACATTTAATGTTATGTTTGTTTTTGTATCTGGCTTAGTGAAATGCATTTAGCTTGCTTTGTTTGTCCTGACTGTTATTTTTTTCCTATTTTCCCTATTGACCTTTGACTCTTCTCCACTCCCTCTCTCTCCCACTTCCAATTACTTACTACTCCCTCCAATCTGTTTGTTACCCAACAGCAGCACCACTGCTACCATTGCCACTACTATCACCAACACTATCTTCAGTCTGTGTCCCTGTATAATCATAATTAGCTGTTTTCCTCTCCAATGGACTCACAGTCTGTAATAGAAGTCAACAAACATACTGAACCAACCCAGCAATCCAGCCAGCCAGTGAGTATGTTTATTCCCCAGAGGGCCTCCTCTCTCCTCTTCATCAACCTTCACTTTCACCTCACCCTACCATTTGGGGAAGACAAAAAAAAAAAATTGAAGGATAAGAGAAGAAAGTGACAGGGAAGATACTGAAGTCAAGGGTTAAAGTTAGTGCTGGTATGTAAGGACAGTAGTACCAAGAATGACTTTTCACACACACTCTTTAAGCACAGGCATTCTCCCTTAAAATTATGGTGGTGGTACTTAGCTTTTATAACTATAGGTGCAGGTTTGGCCCTGTGGTAAGCTTGCTTCCCAACTACATGGTTCTAGGTTCAGTCCTACTGCATGGCACCTTGAAAAAGTGTCTTCTATTATAGCCTTGGTCTAACTAAAGCCTTGTAAATGGGTTTGGTAGACCGAAACTAAAAGCAGCCTGTCATGTATATATGTATATATATAGCGATCTTTGTGCCTGTGCTTATCCTCGCGCCATCACTTGGCAACCAATATTGGTGTGTTTACGTCCCCCACAACTTAGTGGTTCAGCAAAAGGATTTGATAGAATAAGTACTAGACTTAAAAAGAATAAGCCCTAGGGTTGATTTGTTCAACTAAAACCCTTTAAAGCATGCTCCAGCATGGCTGCAGTCAAATGACTGAAACAAGTAAAAGAATAAATGAATAACTCTACTATGTCTCTATGTGGTTACTTAACCTGCTAGAAGTAAAAACCGAACTCCCCTCGAATCATACCTTACTATTTTATAATAAAAGAGGACACTGAATTATCAGCTTTTTGATATACTGTCTGAAAATAAGGGGAGATGGTCATGGATGGAATTCTTTGATTGTAGCTCTTCTATTTGATCAGATCTGATCTTCTGGATAAGCAACAAATGGTGCTTGGACATGGTTGCTTGAAAAAACAGTCAAATCTCAGTCAGATCACATCGAACTATCTTACAAAAAAAGTTAAGGACATCATCATCATCATCATCATCATCATTGTCATCATGTAACATCTGCCTTCCATGCCGGTATAGGTTGGATGGTTTGACTAGAATCTGGCAAGCCAGAAGGTTGCACCAGGCTCTAATCCAATCTGGTAAAGTTCCTACAGCTAGATGCCCTTCCTAATGCCAACCACTCCGAGTGTAGTGGCTGCTTTTTACGTGCCACCAGCACGAAGGCCAGTCAGGTGGTACTGGCACTGACCATGCTTGAATGGTGCTTTTCACATGCCCCCGGCAAAGGACCAATCAGCCAGCACTGGCATTGATCATGCTTGAATGGTGTTTTTAACGAGCCACAGGCTCGGGTACCAATCTGGCGATACTGTCATTGGCCACAACAAAGATTTCACTTGCCTCAACAGGTCTTCGCAAGCGCAGTTTATTGCCTAATGATTGAAGGAAAAGAAAATAAGCAAGGTAATCTCAGTAGAATTTAAATTTAGAATGCAGAGCTGGAATTAATACAGTAAGGTATACAACATGACATTCTGGTGTCTGACAGTTTGCCACTTAAACTGTGGTAGGACACTGATAATAAAGGTTTCTAATTTAGGTACTAAAATATCCCAAGTTTTGCATAGAGATGTATTCAGTTTTATTAATCTTTGTATTTGACTGGGGAAGGAGCTGAGCCTTCATGAAGCAGCTCAAACTAAGAAATAGCAAGCAAATAACCCTCAAATTAAACCCTCAAGATAAGAAGTAGCAAAGGCAGAGATAGACATAGAAAAAGATGGGACAATAACTGTCTTTCAATATATAGAAGTATTTAGTGCAATTCAAATTGTATCAAGTATTTGCACTAGATGTCTAGTCTGAAGGTAACTTCCTCCTTTTTTTTTTTTTTTTTTACCAGTTCTAGGGGCTCTGAAAAGAATTGTGGAGCATTTCTTCTTCTGAGTCAGCCATTAATAAAATAGAGACATGGTTGTTAAACACACAAGGAGAGAAAGAGAGATAGAGAAAACAAGAGTTGAATCCACAGTTAATGTAACAAATCAGACAGTTTGGTAGAATCTGACTTAAGACTGATTTGGTGGTAACTAAGAGACCAGCAGTATTTCATAAAGTGTTAGATAAGATACAAGCATTTAAGAATGCAACCCCACCCTCACAATGAAACTTTAGATCAACTTATTCCAGTCATTGAATTAAAATTTTGGCACCATGTCAGCAATTTTGAGGGAGCGGTTAAGTTGATTACATTGACCCAGAGCTCAACTAGTACTTATTTTATCAACCCCGAAAAGGCAAAAGACAGAGTTGAACTCAGAATGTAAAGTGGGATGAGATGCCACTCAGCATTTTGCCCAGTATTCTAACAATTCTGCCAGCTCACTGCTTTACACACACATCTATTCATATCCAAGCACACACACACACACACATGTAGTGAGAATGGCAAGACCAAGTGAGACTAAAGTTTTGAAGGTCACTCACTATTTCCACACCTGTGTGCATTTGCCACAGAAACAAGAAAACTAAGACATCAATAAAAAGCTATGGAGTTGTCCAAACCAGAGATTATATCTCAAAGAACCATGAAGCAGATCATGTTGCTTGCTTTAAGCAGTATAAATATTTAAAGTGTACGTAGGTATTGTTAAAATGTTTTTATGCATATAACCCAGGATAACAGTTACTACATGTGTCTAAACTGAGTCATGGTTCCCATGCTAAGTCATATTCAGTGAACTCACTTCAAGGAAAAGACCATGGGGTTACCCTCTTCAAAGATGCAAGGATCAACTCAAAACAACATTGAAAGCCACGGGACTTGGGCTTAAATTGTTTGAAACATAAGGCCAATACCATATCAACTGGCAGTGAGCCATTGCCTTTGGAACCAAAAACTTCAAAGCCACCAGAAGAGAAAAAGTGAGAAATCAATTGACAGGAGAGGAAGTCTCAACAAAATCAACTTTGTCCCTCTACCAACATTACCATGCAGTCAATGCCATTGACCCTTCCATGCAAGAATTGGTCTGCTTAGTCTTCAACACCATCACCATAAAGGAGAAGCTAAATTTCAGATATGAGATAAAGCCACAGCAGCCAACAAGGATAAACCAAGTATATATATAAATGTTTGTATATTACTCATGCTCACATACACGCTATCCTTAACCCAACCAATGATAATGGCCTTCACTATAAATAATAACATTTCCACCATTGCCAAAAGTACTGTTACCAACACCATTGTTACAACCACCACCATCACTGTTTCCAAAAACTGTCACCACCACCACGACCATCACCACTCTTAACATCACCACCAAATACAACCAAAACCACTACAACCATTTCTTTTTTCTCTTTCTCTCTCTCTCTCCCTCTCAACAGAAAATGTCTTGTATAGTTGAATAACATTGACCTTCAATGGTAAACCCCAAATAACCTCTTGAATAAATAAAGGTTGCCACTTGCCATCATGTCATACAGCTTCTCTTCAGAGATGTTATCAAATTTTCAGTGATTTTGGGGGGATTTATCAATAATCGTCATGCATCACTGATTTCTTTCTTCCTTTCTTTGTTTTTTGTTGTTTTTTTTCTTAATGGAATCAAGAATCAAGAGCAGATAGCAAACAAATCGAAACAGCCAAAGCAAGATAAACAAATAAAAGATGCAACCTCTTATATTGAAGCAACAACAGCAACAACAACATTGTTGACACTGCAGGGTTTCCGTAATTATTTTTTCTATTCAGTCAATTATTGCAAAAACGCCAGCTTTTTTTTTTTTATTTAGAAATTCTAGTCATTGAAATACAAGTGGATATGTGTGGATGAGTAATAAATGTGAATATGATGATGATGATAATGATGGTAATGATGACAACATCAACAATAGTGGTGGTAGGAATGATGATGAAATAGTGGTGGTGCTGATATTTTTTTGAATTTTTAGATATTTTTTATTCAAATAAGATTAAATAAATAAATAAAAAACCTGGAAATAGCAAAACACACACAGACATATGCAGATGGCTCACACACACACACACACATCCATGCCTCAATGACTACCCAGGTTATTGATTATAAAACCCATAAATATTTAACGCATGCGTGTATGCGTTTTTTGAAGAGATGCCTATGTCAAACATATATCTATCAATCTATCTATCTATCTATCTATCTATCTATCTATATATATATATTATATATATATATAATATATATATATATATGTATATATATATATATATATACACATATGTATGTATATATATATACACACACACACACATATATGCCTCATTATATGTGAGTTCCAAAAACATACACAAGCACAAATGTGATGACTTGTAGAAAAAAGTATATAAACACGTTTAGAAATATTCTTTTGCATTATAAGTTGCTAATATATACATACATACATACATACAAACACACACACACACACACACACACACACACACACACACACATACATACACACACTCACATTATTTTTACGATGATTTCTGCAATGACTACTATCACATGTAGTAAGAACTCAAATCAGATAGATCAGTGATACAGTTTCAATATTTGAGTGCGTAATGTTTTTGAGAAAAGAATCCTAGTATCGTCACTTGAAAATACTGTGTGTGTGAGAGAGAGAGAGAGAGAGAGAGAGGGGGGGAAGGTAGTGGGTTGTCTATATCAAGAGAGAACCAGAGAAGTTTATGTTAAAGAAGAGGGAATTGAGTATGAGCTAGAAGACAGGGAAAAGAGAGAGTATATGTATGTTAAGACCAGAGTAAGGTTATTGCTTTTAAATGAGAAAAAGAGTGAAAAGGGGAAGATCTACATGTATCAAATGAGAGAGAGAGAAAGATAAAGACAGTATAGAAAGAGAATTGCTTGTATTAAGATCAACAAGTTCATACAATGAGTCAAATAGAATAAGCTAATTCTCAACTAGTGTACTACTACAAAGCGCCAAAGATTATATTCTTGCCATCCAGATCTAGGACCAGATATTACAATAGCTTAGGGCTCAAAAGCATTTTCATAGCTTTTTCAATATTCTTCCAAAGGACATCAGAGGCTTACATGGTGTGGATGTAGATGTCTTCAAAATGCAAGTGAACTTCCTAGTCGAGAATTTTAGATACGCCTATTCCATGGCAAGGAACACAACAGAGGGCAGCAAATTTAAACTCACTCATTCACCAAAACCAAAGAAGGAGAATCAGTAAAAGAATACTCTGGCCCCTACTACAGTATGAAGTCCCCCACAATAGGGGGCTTAAAACACATGGTAAATAGCCACCTTCACAGATGGTTGGGTTTACTATGCAGTTTCAGCAATATCAAGATGTAATAGAAACTTCTTTTCATATCTATCAAGTAGGAATTCATGATATCACATGTTTGAGAACACCTGCGGTACACCCGTTGAGAGGACAGCAAAGTGTCTGTTATAGAGATTACAGTGAGAACAGAAAGTAGGTAGAAGGTAGTCAAGACTTATGTTGTACTCCAATGTAAGCTATGAACAAACAAGACATGTAGACAATCAGAAAATGTAAGCTTCATATGTGATAGGAGCACTGGAGTATAATATACTATGGACACATTGAAAATAGATTTCCTTAAATACCCAAATTGCTGACTAGAAGTAGATGACAGCTTTTGTTACCTAGGAATAGTAATTAGCAAAAGAGGTGGTTGCTCTGAAAGTATAGCAACCAGAGTAAGAATGGATTGGTCAAAGTTCAGGGAGCTACTACTACAGCTGGAAACAAAGATCCTTTTCCACAGTGTGAAGGGCAGATTGTATGACACTTAAGTTAGAACTGCTGAATGGTGGTCAGACATAGACCTTGAAAGTGTGATCAAACAGCAGAATAAGAATGAACTGAGAGAAAAACTGGACATAAGAGGAATCAGATGTAGTGTGCAAGAAAGAACACTGCAATAGCTTGCAATGCATATAGATGGGGATGGCTGTATAATGAAACGCCAATCACTCAATATGATTGATGCTTGTGAAAGAGGGAGACCCAGGAAGACATGGAACGAAATGGTGATCTTAGGACCCTGAATTGCATGGAACAAATAAGAAGGGATTACCATGATTAGCAATATGCAATTCTCAACATGGAATGCCCAACCCAGCAAAACTAATTTCTGGAAATGTTGAGTGTGCATATATGCATGACTGTGTCCTTGTTTTTAGATGTTAAATGATGATTATGATAATACATACATACACATATATATATGTATGTATATATATATATATATATATATATATATATATATATATATATATAGGTTTCAAATTTTGGCACAAGACCAGTAAGTTTGTGAAGGATGTAAGATGTTTATATTGGTTCCAGTGTTCAACTAGTGCTTATCTAATCAAGCCCCTAAGAAATGAAAGGCAAAATCAACCTTGGCAGAATTTGAACCCAGAATGTAAAAACGGACAAAATGCCCCTAAGCATTTTTCTCAGCGTGCCAACTCACCAACTTATATATTAAAATACATAAATACATATACACACACAAACACACACACACACACACACAAATGTGTACACACACACACATACAAACACGTACACACACATATATATATATTCACCTATGGACACACATAAATATATTTATAAAAAAATTTTTCCACATAAGATGGAACATGGATGTTAAATGATGGTGTTGATGTGCACCCATCCAACCAGTACCTGTTAAGATGGCTGGAAATACTCAAGATGTTTGAAAAAATCATGAAAATTTAACCATTTCTGAATACAACTTCTTTCTTTCTTTCTTTCTTTTTTTCTTCATTTTCTTTTCCAACTCCTTTGCTGACATTTTTTTTTCTTTCTGTGGGGGTGGGGATAGAGGTATTTGAGACATCAGAGAACAACCAGTCCATAACTACCAAATGTTCAGTTACAACCCTTTTCTGCAACTCAGAGAACGGAAGTCTCAGGTCTCAGGTTTCAGAACTACCAAAAATCCAAAGATTATATAGGTTATTGTTGTTGCCTATTTAGATCACATAATACACTGTATCTTTGCTGTTGTTGTACTTGTTTGCCTGCAGGTAATCCCTGATCCAACTGATCTACAATCTATAGCATTTTAGCAGTGGTCATCCTGTCTTTTTTCCCAGGCTGAACTATGAATATCTAGAACTGTGTATAATATTGTTGGTAGAATGTAATTTATGAAACGTAATTTGCTGCTATTTCTAGTAGGACAAGTAACAAGATATAGACTCCCTCATAGGTTTAGAGTAGTGGTTCTCAACCATTTTTTTTACCTTTGGACTCCTTTGATTGCTATTTTATTCAGATAGACCCCCATAGTCATTCCATATTTACAAAAATCCTATAGTATTTTTATGTGATAATTAAATATTATAAGGAAATGTACAAAAAGCTGCGAAAATATTTTATATATTGTACAAGTATAACCAATTTATTGCACACAATGTTTAACAAAATCTCATATGGACTCCCAAGGGCCATATGGACCCTAACTGAAAACCAGTGGTTTTAGAGCAACATTCCTTTTTTAAGACGAAAGGTGGCAAGCTGGCAGAAACGTTAGCACACCAGGTGAAATGCTTAGCAGTATTTTGTCTACTGCTACGTTCTGAGTTCAAATTCCGTCAAGGTTGACTTTGCTTTTCATCCTTTTAGGGTCGATAAATTAAGTACCAGTTGCCTACTGGGGTCAATCTAATTGAGTGGGCCACTCCTCCAAAATTTCAGGCCTTGTGCCTAGAGTAGAAAAGATGACAGTGTGTAATATAATGGTGGTTTGTTGCTATTTCTGGAAGGTTAAGTGACAACTTATGAATTCCTTTGTTGGTTTGGAATCTCAAATCCAGTCAGGTACTGTAGTTGGTTTCTCCACACTGTCTGTCTGTCTTTCTCTCTCTCTCAGAATAGGCTGTATAAAAGAACCAAGTAAAGAGCATTCATACCACACCCCACCAACACTTTCATTACCTGACAATGACAAGAAAGTTTTAAAAGAGATTAGCTGGATTTTTTTTAGTAGACTGAGCAATTATGAAGAACAATTAAGTCACTGAGATGTTATTCCCAGTGGGTCTCTAAGCATTTAAAAATTTTTTTAAAATTTCAATGTTTTTTGTAGACCACTGATCAGTTGATGGTGTTTAAATAGTATTTGGTGTCACAATTTATTTAATTTTTGCTTACAGGTGTAGCTGTGTGGTATGAAGTTTGCTTCCCAATCACATGGGTCTGAGTTCAGTCCCAATGCGTGGCACCTTGGACAAAGTGCCTTCTACACTATAGCCTTAGGTTAATCAAAGCCTTGTGAGTAGATTTGGTAGATGGAAACTGAAAGAAGTCCACCAAGTATGTGTGTGTGGGGGGGTGCATGCATGTATTTGACTTCCACCACCATTTGACACCCAGTGTTGGTGTGTTTATGTCCCTGTAACTTAGCAATCCAGTAAAAAGAGACCGATAGAATAAGTATCAGGCTTAAAATGAAAATAAGGACTGGGGTCAATTCGTTTGACTAAAATCCTTCAAGGCAGTGCCCCCCAACATGGTCACAGTCTGATGACTGAAACAGATAAAAGATAAAGACTGCCAGTTTTGGGATATGACAAGGTATATTGTAGTTATTTTAATATAAATCATAAAATACAATAAAGACCTGAGACAAAAGAATTGTCAAAAAAACAAAAAAAAATTTAAAATAGGTCATTATGAAATGATGCTGTTAAGACTTTCTTCCCTTTTTAAGGCATCAGGATATAAACTGAGGGAGATTCTGTTACTATTTCTAGTCTTTTAACCCTTTAGTATTTAAACAACAATAAAATTAGTACCCCATTGGTTATGATAACAAGGGTTCCAGTTGGTCCAATCAATGAAACAGCCTACTTGTGAAACTAACGTGCAAGTGGCTGAGCATTCCACAGATGTGTGTATCCTTAAAGTAGTTCTCAGGGAGATTTAGCATGATACAGTATGTGACAAGGCCGGTCCCTTAGGAATATAGGTACAACTCATTTTTGCCAGCTGAGTGGACTGGAGCAACATAAAATAAAGCGTCTTGCTCAAGGATATAATGCACAGCCAGGAATCAAACTCATGACCTTATGATTGTGAGCTGAATACCCTGACCACCAAGCCATGCACCTTCACAAATTGACCATATCTGGTCAAAATATTCTACCTGTCTTATGTTCAAACTGGTCAAATCTGACCTCTTGCATTAACACTACAATATCATTCTAAAAATTAAGTCACCTCATCAAAATCTCAAAGCTACAAAGTGGGAGAGAATGGGAGACCCCCTTCGGTCATGAATGACCATGGGATTGCACCTAGAAAGTTACCCTCTGAGGTACAAGTCTGGGCAAGGTTGTTTATGGAAGGCCAGCAGTCGCCCATGCATACCAGCCTCCTCTCTCCACATCACCGATGTTATCCAAGGGAAAGGCAAAGGCCGATACAGCTTGGAACCAGTGACGTCGCAGCTCATTTCTACAGCTGAGTGAAGTGGAGCAACGTGAAATAAAGTGTCTTGCTCAAGAACACAACATGCAGCCCGGTTCAGGAATCAAACTCACAACCTCATGATCATATGCTTGACGCTCTAACCACCGAGCCATCCACCTTCTGCATCATTAAATTGAAACAATGTGAATAAATAAGCATTACATTTGACATAAGGGTTAAACATCCACTCATAATCCAAGAGCTCTCTAACTAGCTCGGATTATTCCTCATTGGATTGGCTGGTTATCTTGGACAAGAGAGTGACAACTACCTTTCACTGCTACCTTGTGTTGTTCATTCCTGTTATTCCATATTCTCTTTAAATGTCTGTCATAGCCTGAAATATCATCCTGTGCTGTGAACGAGAAGGCTCTCTTCTTGCTGATTGACCAACTTTCAAATACTTTCCTAGTTTATTTTCACTCTGATTGTAGTAGATGTAACATTTTTTTTTCTTGACACTTTATATATAAAATAATATTCTCTTGTTTACAATACACACAAACCACAGCCAAGAACCCACAAAGGATTTACTAACACCAGTATATCCGGGAGAGTGTTAGTGCTGCTGCTGCTATACATATATACACATACACACAGCTATACAGGTGTCCATAGATATTATATACAAGTATATGTAGATATTTTATGCATATATATGTGTATTGAGTATATATGTACATGTACATATATATATGCGCACACACACATATCTATATATATATATATATATATGCATGCACACACATACCTATATATGTATATATATATATATATGTATAATATATATATATACATATATATATATGAATGAATAAATATTCATATAATAATTATTCATTCATATATAACACAAATTTCTGCACATGAACCCGGAGTTTCTACCTTTGGATAGGTCATTTCAACCATGTTTCTGATGGGAATTTGCTACCTTTGTATCAGTTCATTGAATTTTCCATGTTGACGGTAAACATAGGATAATTCATTCACCTATCGAAATATATATATATATATATATGTGCACACACACATCTATAATATATATATACACACATGTACATTACAAGTACATACACACACACACACACATATATGCACAGGCAGACTTCTAAACACATATACATTTATCTATCTCTCTCTCTCGCACACACACACACAGAGTCATAATTGCTGAACTGAGTCAACAAATGAATATAATCATAAAATAAAATAAAAATAATTGAAAAAGTTAAGTTTTGAAACATTAAAATATTTAAAGAAAAAGGAGCTAAAACCCAAAAACTAGAGCAAAACAGCAAAAACCATCTGGAGCTGGAGGAAGGGTTATGGTTAGTGGTATGTGATGGGCGTGGGGGTGTTCATGAGTGGGAGTTGATGAGGGATAGGATTAGGTTTGGGGAGGGATATAAAATAGCAGCGATTGAAAGCCAGAAAGAAAAAGTCAGCAGAAAATACTTAAAGGTTTTAGATTTCTTGCTAGAATGACATCACAGCTTCCAGAACAGATTTTACTCCGGAAGAAGTTGCCAGAACAAAGGAAATATTACAAGTAGTCTATTACTGGCAATTACTGTTGGGTGAGATAGACAGGAGGGGAGTTGTATTAATCATATATGCTGCTAGGGTTTGGGTTTGGGTCAGGCTTTAAGTGTATGTTAGAGTTAGACTGCAATGTGTACTCTCCAGTGTATGCCTAAGTGCAAACACACACATGCACATGTATATAATCAAATACAGAGGCATACACACAGTTATATAATCAAATGCACACACATTCATATAATGAAACAGACACACAAATGCACATGCATACACAGAAATGTGCATACATGTCCATTGAAAAGCACGCTTCTACAAGCATACATTCAAATGACTCATATATCCACAAATACCAATTCATGCTCACTACCATATAGATACACACACACACATACATACATCATCTTCAGTTTCTATCTACTTTCCATGCAGGTATAGAGTGAACAGATTATCATAGCTCAAGTCCATTCTTATTCAGAGTTATTATCCAGATGGCTTAGAGAAACAATTTTCATCTGAATGCTCCATTTTGGCTTGATTTCTACTATTGGGTGCCATTCCTAATACCAGCCACTCTACAGAGTGCATTGAGTGCATTTTATCAGCATAGCACCAACATCAGAGAGGTTGTCTTGTCTTAGACAAAACTCAAGGTTCTCTCCATCTGTTATTTCAAGTACTTTTTGGATGTACTGACTGTATTTTAATATGACACCAACATTAATGAAACTGGTAGCTAGAAAGTGTTCATATGTAGATATGTATCTATGCATGTATCTGTCTATTCTTCTGTTGACACAACTTGAAAAATACTCTGCTTTTATGTCATGAAAAATACTCTGCTTTTATCTACCAGGTGGCGCTATTAAGTTAGACACAGCCTATCAAAATCAAAGTGTAACTTAGCTGTTTGACAAAGAAAAGTTGATAATCTCAGCACGTAACTCAAAAATAGAATGACAGAATGCCTTGCAGTATTTGTTCTAGTTGTCTGTAGACTTTAAATTATCTTTACCTTTCATCTTTTTGGAGGTTGATAATAAAGTACCAGTCCAGGATAGTGTGTAGTAGAAATGTTTGAATGTTGGATAAGGTATTGCAGTATGCTTTTCTTTTTTCTTTTTATTTCTTATTTTCAACTTACTCGCTCTCTTTTACTCTTTTACTTGTTTCAGTTATTTGACTGCGGCCATGCTGGAGAACCACCTTTAATCGAGCAACTTGACCCCGGGACTTATTCTTTTGTAAGCCCAGTACTTATTCTATCGATCTCTTTTGCCGAATTGCTAAGTAACGGGGACATAAACACACCAGCATCGGTTGTCAAGCAATGCTAGGGGGACAAACACAGACACACAAACACACACACACATATACATATATACGATGGACTTCTTTCAGTTTCCGTCTACCAAATCCACTCACAAGGCTTTGGTCAGCCCGAGGCTATAGTAGAAGACACTTGCCCAAGGTGCCACGCAGTGGGACTGAACCCGGAACCGTGTGGTTGGTAAACAAGCTGCTTACCACACAGCCACTCCTGCGCCTATGATGAGCTTACTGCTTCAACTCTTTGTATTTTGAGTTCAGATTCTGCAACCTATCACAAGCCTTCTTTAGGACCAAGCTCATAGAGATAGGTCTCCAGTTCTAAACATAGTAATGTATTGGAACAGTATCTTAGATGCACCAATATCAAAAAACTAGCCAACTTTGTAATAAGTGGAATGAATACCAAGGTAAAGAGATTGTTAACTAAGGCAGATTTGACTGCTAGATCTAGAGTGTCTAAGTGACTGCATAGAGGCTTCCTTTGCTTACTCCCCAGGTCAACTTTAACTGAGCAGTTTTAGTACTGAAGTCAGCAAGCCTTGTGTTTGCAAGGACAACAGTATCCAGTGTGTGTGTGTGTGTGTGTGAGAGTGAGAGAGGGAGAGATAGAGAGAGAGAGAGGGGGGTTTCAATAACAATGTAAAATCAAGAATTTTAAGCAGCTCAAGTAACAATGGACTACTTCCCTCATTGTCCTGTATTATTAAAGTTGCTTCCTGTTCAAGTATCTAGAAGTATATTATATATTATCTAAAGTTCTTCTTTCCTTTCTAATACAATATGGTGTGAGTGGAGTAAGATTTGCTCACTATAGCTTTATAATCTGAAAATGAAGGCTCAGTTCATAGAATAGCATCAAACCAATTTCTAAGTCCAAGAACTCACAATTAACACAGAAAGTCATGGTGGTTGTTGTTTTTTTGTTTTGTTTTTTTTGTTTTTGTTTAATGACAAGGGTGATTTTCTGGAACATGACTTTACCATGATTAGTGAGACACTCAGAATGCGTAGGGAATTGGAAGATGTGACAGAACCATAGTCTAAACTTGATCCACACTGACCAGAACAATGCATGACTACACATGCCTTTGGCAACAAATCAGGCAATCAGTAGATTAGAATGGTCTTCCATTCACTACACAGCTTCCATCTATTCAGTCCAATGAAGCACAGTCTTCAGAGACAACAATTTGATGACACAAATAAGACAAAAATGGCTGTGACGAAGTGGGTATAAGAGTAAACACCTGAATTTTTTCAAAGACTTCCACCAATTCGATCCAATAAAGGACAGTCTTTGGGAAGAAAGATCTGATAACTTTCACAGAGGTGAAAGTGGCTACAAAGAAGTTGGTACACACGAACATTTTCTCTCGGAGGATTTGAGAGTTGGATTCAACTATGGTGCCAATGTGTCGCTTGTGATGGAGACAATGTTGAATAGTATTTTTGTGTAGAGGAAGGAAGAGATACTCCACTAGCATGTACTATTTCAATGACCTGTGTCAGTCAATAAACAACATTCATACCTTCTTTTTGCATTAGTAGAACCCTCAAATACACACACATTATAAACAAACAAAAAGATAAACATGATGGTATCACATTTTTAAATCAGCTACTATTGTTTCAATAACCAGCAGAATAGTATTTTTTTACATCAAATAACATAACTGGTGTGCATATAAATTATGTAAATCCATATGATATGAGATGAAAGTTCCACAAATCAATTCCTCAGGCCAATTTACAAAAGTAATATTGAACTAGATATACTGGCTTTATAACAGATTAGCCTGTTAAATATAATAAGGAGGAAAGGATACAGAAGATGGAGTAATAAATTATAAACAGTGGGTGGTCACGCTATCAGAAATTCACTCTCCTGTGGAGTACATACATAGATACATAATGCACACATATAGTGAGAAATCTATGCATAAATACATACACACATGTATAAGTATATGCATGTTACCCATGGATCATTTCTCTTTTTAATAAGTTCAAGCAGCATGGAAAGAAGGAAACAGCATGAGAGAGAGAGAGAGAGAGAGAGAGAGAGAGAGAGAGAGAGAGATCTGAACTGAAATCTCGTTAGGAACTACAAGTGTATCCAGCTGGTAGAGAGGTGGGAGAGATATTCTAGAAAAACTCTAGGCAGGTAACATGGGGAAAAGGTAATGAAAAATGTATTGTTTCCTGAATGAAAGAAAATATTTAAAAAAATAATGCAAAATAAAAAATGAAATAAGACTTATTCTACCCACTTATTGCCTATAGGGGGAAGAACTAAAGTAAATAATGAAAATTTGCTAAAGCTGATGGGGAGGAGAGCTATACAGAAAGAAAGGGTTGTCAATGTGCTATGTACTGGAAGTTAAGGAGTAGACTTGGCATGGTTATCCATGCATGAAAGGACCGCCTGTAGAGTTTATTAATTTTCTTTTATCAAACACATATTAACCAACACAATGTTGATGCTATCCTACAAATGATTTCTGTCTATGTACCTCCATATCAAACCTGTTTGTCAGTTTCTCTCTTTGTCTCCCTCCTCTACACACACACACTTCTAGATGATCAGTTATGATAGAGAAAGACCAGAACCTTTGATTTAGTGGCAAAGCCATCCCAGCAAATAGCTTTGTGGGACAAACCTGTTCTCACTGATCTGGGCAGATCTAGAAAGGCATATTTTGTGGTGCCTCAGGAGAGTCATGATGCCAATAATAACACACATGATCAATTCCACTTCTTAACTGTTAGTCAACAGATTAAATATCTAACCAACAGATGGTTTGTTTAATGGGCTCTTGCAATCCAAATACAAAAAGGATCTAGAAAGGCATACCTGAAGAAAAATAACCAAATCTCCTAATAGCAGAACAAGTAAATAAAGACTTATGATCTCAACAGTTGGACTAGCTGAAGAGGGCAATGCCAGATAGACAAGCCATGAAGGCACAGTTCAAGCAATACCTGAGCTGACGGCAGTCCACTGCCGTTTCATTGCATGACCTGATGTATGTGATCCTCTCCTTACCTCAGGACAGTACTCGGCGTCTTTCTCCAGCAAGAACAGTCTTTTGCCATCTTCTTCCAGATTTTGGTATTCATAATCATGGCCTTCATGATGAAGACACTAAGAACCAATTTTACCCACAACTGAAAACCATTCTTTCCAAAGTATTACCTAAATTTCTTCATCAGCTAACTCAGAATTTCTGTTTATTGCAAACCACCAATCCACTTCAAGTGTCAGTCAAGAATAAATACAAACTTAAAGACTGAACTGAAAAATTTCAAGAATACACCAAAGACAAGTTGGCACAAAAAGAGGAAAACAATCCAAAATATTATCCAAAAAGCAGCCGAGAACAACAATGGCTTCACAGAATGAAAGAACCAAGATTAGTTTGATGAAAACAACGAAGAAAAAATACTTTGAAGATCTCAAGCAGATTTGACACACATGGATGACAGGGATTCAAAACAATTGGTGGATAGAAAAGGTTATTGCATTTTAACAATATACAGACTCCAGAGACCTTAAAAATTTCAACACTTGCATCAATGAACTATAGGGCCCAATCTGATATCAAAGAACTACGGTGCCCAGTCTGAACATCAATGGGTACTTTGAAGATTATCAACAATACCAACTTTCTTGTTGATATCCAAAGCATCCTGAAGGAACACTTCAGCTCTCTCCTAAATAAGAACTCCACTACAGCAGCAGATTTTCTTAGATCAATGCCTTAACATCTTGCTTAACTGTGGATGTTGAACCTTCTATTTTTGCATGAATTTAAAGCAATGCCACCAAAAACATGAAACCAAGGAAGTCACCTGGTCCAAATAACATCCCAAAATAGTAGCCCATAAGAAGGTCACAGCAATTGTAGAAACTAATGTGGTTTATCCCTCCTCTCCATTATAAGCGAAAATCTTCACCAGAATACTGAAAACTATCACATAGTCATCTCAGAATCTCAGTGTAGGCTTCAAACCACTAAAGGAACAATTTGACATGATATTCTGTGCAAGACAGCCACTGGAAAAATGCAGAGAACAAAAGAAATCTCTTGCTCTTGTTCTTCCAGAAACGTTAGCGCGACGGTCGAAATGCTAAGTGATATTTCGTCTGCCGTTACGTTCTGAGTTCGAATTCCGCCGAGGTCAACTTTACCTTTCATCCTTTCGGGGTCGATTAAATAAGTACCAGTTACGCACTGGGGTCGATGTAATTGACTTAATCCCTTTGTCTGTCCTTGTTTGTCCCCTCTGTGTTTAGCACCTTGTGGGCAATAAAAAAAAATCTTTAACCTTCCAACACTGAGCAAAAAGTTACCACCCTTTTTATTAAACTCACTCTTATTTGAGGGGACTCTTTAGTCTTACAAGTTACACAGTGACATCACTAGTGCCATGCAAACAAATACCCAGTGAGTGGGATTAAGAAGGGCATCAGCTGTAGAAATCATGGCAATGCAGTCATTGTAAAATGACAGTCCATTGATTCATGAAATCCTCTTAAACCAGCCAACACATGTCAGCTTGGAAGATGCTCTTGAATGATGATGATGATGATGATGACATGCATATGGTGCCACAGTAAAAGCATCTAGCACACATTGTAAAGTGGTTGGCATTAAAAAGTACATCCAACTGTAGAAAACCATAAACCAAAACCAAATCAGACTGGAACCTGGTGCAGCTTTCTAGCTCTGGTCAAACCATTCAATCTATGCCAGTATGAAAAACGGACATTAAAAGGATAATGATATTTATATAATTTATGTATATATATATATATATACACACACACACACACATATATATATATACATATATATATATATATATATATATAATATATATATATATATGAAATACATACACACATTCATTATATATATAGAAATATATATACACATAAACATAAAAATATATACATATGAACATACATATAATATGTATAAACACACATATATAGATACAGATAAATATAACATGTGGTTATATGCATCCTGCACAATAACAAACCTCTGAAGCAAAGGTCAATGCAGAATGTATTTGAAAACAAATGAACTCTATATCAGTTTCAATGATGCCAATCTCATTCATTAAATTACACTTTAAGTACTGTGCATTCTACAAGCACACATATCCTTAACATGTAGATCACTCACATGTGCAAACAGAATTAACGATAGATACTTGCTAATCATTACTCATTAGCAATACACATTCACACATATACATGTGGCTCCCTCTTTCTCTCCCCGTGTCTCCCCCTTCCCCCAGCTCTCTCCCACATGCACAAACATACACAGCACTAAAGATACACATGCTTTAATGACCAATTAACAAATGCCTACAACTAATATGTGTGTGTAGTTCTCTCTCTCTCTCTCTCACACACACACACACACACACACAAATGCAAGCACACATGGAAGCACACACAGAAAACCAAAGAGAGCAAGCATTAATCACTACATATTACATAAATACAAATATACAAGCACACACACATTGTCAGTCACAGGGATGAACTAACATAAGCTAAATACATCCTCAGATTAATCACATATTACCACATAGAGACTCATACATATGCATACTTACACATAAGTAAATAGCTCAAATTGATAACCACACATCAAGACACACACACACACACACACATGTATACAAACACACATAGCTAAACAAATGCTCACATTGGCCAGCACATATTGAACCCTCCACCACAAACATACAGAGTGAGATAAAGCGGAGTCAGAGCCAATGCTATCTGCCAAGAAATCAAGAAGACTTGGCCAAGCTGACAGCTAATTATGTGAAAATCTTCCAACAATGTGTGCATGTGTGTGCGTGTGTACACGTGCACACACATGTGTTTGATTGCAAAACACGAGTTGTTGCTGCACCCCAGGTCAGCTCAGATGGAAAAGACTTAGCACCAAATGCGTTCCAATCATGACCATCTCATCTTTCAGTATAGAGGAAGCCCAGGGACCATATTATTCACTGTAGCCTTGAAAAAAAGTGCAAAAAATGGTTGCTATTTCTAGCAAATTGAGAGACCACACAAAGGCCGTTTGTTGGCTTCTTTCCTTTCTTGGCTCAAAAATGAAAAGTAAATCAGGGATGAAGGAATTTATCAAGTTTGAAGTTTATCATCACAGCTATTTCAGACAAACCGCTTTTGGGTCAGCTGATAGAATCAGAGCTATTAACTACCAATTACTAATCAGACCACTACTTCAATGACCATCTATCATCAACTAAAACCAGCAGCCAAGTGACTTACTGCAGGCTGGCTTAAAATACTGAACTACTTGCTTGCTTGATTTATCCATCTGAAGGGTCAAAGGGTGATTGATCTTCAATTACTGGCAGTATACTGTGGATATGGTTGTTATCTCCATGGTAATTGCGGCTGTGGTTGTATGTTTTAGATTTTACTTGCCTTGGTCATTTGACTGCAGTCATCCTGGAGCATAGCCTTGAAGTATTTGAGTCAAAGAAATCAACCCCAGGATTTATTTTTTAATTAATCTGGTACTTATTCTATCGGTCTCTTTTGCCAAACTGCTAGGTTACAGCAACATAAACATGCTAACAATAGTTCTCACATGGTGGTGAGACGATAAATATAGACACTAAGACACACAACACATACATATGTGTGTGTGTGTATATAGATATATATATATATATACGACAGACTTCTTTCTGTTACTTATTTCTTTACTGCCCACAAGGGGCTACACACAGAGGGGACAAACTGATTAAGTCGATTATATCAACCCCAGTGTGTAACTGGTACTTATTTAATCAAACCCGAAATGATAAAAGGCAAAGTTGACCTCAGCGGAATTTGAACTCAGAACGTAGCGGTAGACAAAATACCTATTTCTTTACTACCCACAAAGGGCTAAACACAGAGAGGACAAACAAGGACAGACAAACAGATTAAGTCGATTATATCAACCCCAGTGCGTAACTGGTACTTATTTAATCAACCCTGAAAGGATGAAAGGCAAAGTCGACCTCGGTGGAATTTGAAGTCAGAACGTAACGGCAGACAAAATACTGCTAAGCATTTCGCCTGGCATGCTAAAGTTTCTGCTAGCTTGTTGCCTTCAGTGTGGGGTATTGGGAATAGTTTTCAACGAGCAATAACCACGCCTCGGGTACACCTCATTGGCTATGGTACCACCTCTGCGCAAAGACTTCTTTCTGTTTCTGCCTACCAAACCTTCTCATAAGGCCTTGGTCAGCCTGAGATTAAAGTAGAAGATACTTGCCCAAGGTGTCACACAGTAGGACTGAAACCAGAACCATGTGGCTGGGAAGCAAGCTTCTTACCACAGAGCCAAGCCTGTGCCTAGTTGTACTTGTAATACTTGTACTTGGCTGTAATTGTATTATCATTGCAGCAGCAGTTGTGACTGTGTGATGGCCAAAATTATGACCCATGAATTTATTAGGATTGCATTTAAGGAGCCATGTGATTGTATTTATGACTGTGACTGTGGCTGTAGTTGTGACTCTTCTGCTGTTATGGCCATGTTTATCCTTTTTACCCTTTAAAACATTTAAATCAGCCAAATCTAGTCAAAATATTCTACCTGTTCCATGTTCAGATTGGCCAGATCCGGGCTATCACACCCACCCTATAATATCATTCCAAAACTAAACAATCACATTGCCAAAATCTCAATGCTACAAGATATGAAGGATTAAATCAAAGCAATGTAAATAAATGAGTACTACATTTGACAAAGTAATCTGAATACTAAAGGGTTAATGTTTAAACTGACCATAACAGACCCAAATATTCTACCAGTTTTAAGTTCAAATTGGCCAAGTTCAGCCTATCACACCTACCCTACAATGTCATTCTAGAAATACACGATCACATGATCAATGATCAAAATCTCAAAGATACATGATAATGTATGATTAATTCAAAGCAATGTGAAGAAATAAGCATTACATTTGACAGAATAATCTGAATGCTACAGGGTTATAATTGTAGATAAGACTCTGCCATGACTCTGCAGAAGATTCTTTCCTTCTCTCTCTCTTTCTTTCTTTCTTTCTTATTTTTAGTGTATTTTGCCAAAAATAGAAAGGACAGCCTACATGACCTCTTTGGAGACATAAAAGGCATAGATCTGAGTATGTTGGGTTTCACAGAAGAAATAATTCACAATGCTGACAATAGCCGGTTGATTGGCAGAATTATTAAAGCATCAGACAAATGTCTTATGGCATCTGTTCTGGTACTTTCTATGTGAGTTCAAATCCCTCCAAGGTCAACCTTGCCTTTCATTCTTTCAGTATTCATAAAATGTAACACCCTACAAACCTCATCCTCTCTCCCTACCTAGTTATTGCCATTCAAATGAGGATGCCAGCCAGTCCTTAGCCTGCATAAAACAGGGAGGGCCTGGAGCTAGGAAACGCTTTTCATAGAAAAAAAAAAAAAAACTAACTTGCTACAGAAGTCATAGAAAGAAACTAAAAGAAAATTCTTTGCTTTCAAAGGCAGATATTGTAAATATGGGTGGACCAGTGAGTGGTGGAGCATTGGGCTTAATAAAACCAATAGAAGATAAATACTCTATGTTGAAAACAATAACAAGGACTGGGGGTAGTAGTTGATGATAATGATCACCATCATCTTAGAAATCAAGATGCTCATGCTGAAGATGACATATATGAGTATAATAACTATCACGTACATTTATATGCAGGCAACATAACAGAAAAAACTCCAACACTTTCTTCATATATATCATCATCATCATCGTTTAATATCCGTTTTCCATGCTAGCATGGGTTGGACGGTTCGACCGGGGTCTGGGAACCTAGGAGGCTGCACCAGGCTCCAGTCTGATCTATCTATCTATCTACATATATATATATATATATATATATATATATATATATATATATATATTCCACATATGAGATGCAAAGATCTCAGTATAGAAAACACTTAGTAGTGCTCTAAAAACTCAAACTATATATATATATATGTACGCACATACATATATACATGTGTGTATGTATATATATATATATATATATGTATGTATGTATGTACATATATATATGTACATACATATATATATACATATATATGTACATACATATATATATACATATATATATATATAATATATATATATATATATATATAATATATATATATATATGTATATATGTACATACATATATATATACATATATATATGTACATACATATATATGTACGTACGTACATACATACATACATATTAACCCTTTATCATTTAAACCAGCTATATCTGGCTCAGATATTCTACCAGTTTTGTGCTCAAACTGACCAGATTTGACCTCTCACATCTACTGATCAAATGACAAACTAAAAATATATAATCACATCACCAAAATTTCAAAGCTATGAGATAATGCCTGATTAACTCAAAACAATGTGAATAAAGAAACATTACATTTGGCAGAGTAATCTCAATGCTAAAGGGTTAAACAACTGAAGTATAACAAATGGAGATGAATCGAGAATATCACTAGTAATTATTCTAGCAATCAAAAGCGATAAGAAACTAAGTGATTTCTGATGCGATTTGGAATCAGAGGTACATAGCATTATATTGCATAATATGAAGTTTTCCATAACCTCTTGCCCATAGCAACAGTAAGCCTTATATGTGTATGTGTGTGTGCCAACTTTTTCCCTAGTCGGTAACAACCACTTGTTGGCATTTTGGTAAATATCATTTCCAGCACATTAATAAAGGAGAGGATTTGTGAAAACCTTCACTGGAAGTATGATGTTAATTCACCAACAACCATTCGTTACATAACCAGTCAAATAACTAGAGACCCTCAATGCGGAATCCAGATGATAAGCACATCAATCAATGTGACTGTTATTCGAGCATGTGTGTAATACATATACACACACATGCACACACATGTACCACCATGTCTGTGCAGTTAGAATCTTAACTTCAAAACACATGGTGTCAGGGTCCGCTGTACTTTGTAGCACTTTAGGCAAGTATTTTGTACTATACCTTGGTCATGTGATTTAATATTGTAAATGGAAACTGTAGGAAACCTTTCTGGCATTATGGCCAGTTACACTACACTTCCAAAGAACTGTGAAATATCAAATCTTCATTACTTGGAAAATCAAGTAAGGGTCAACAGCAGAAAGAATATTTAGTCATAAAATCCTGCTTTCAACATTCCTCCATCCAATCCATACCAGAATGAAAGAAAAAAACTCACGACATTAAATTAATGATATCCATGTGAGCATATGAGTGTATTCATAATATATAATGAATATGTATGTATTTATACACTCACATGTGGAATTAATGCATAGGCATAGGCATGGCTGTGTGGTAAGAAGCCTGCTTCACAACCACATGGTTCTGGGTTCAGTTTCACTGTGTGGTACCTTGGGCAAGTGCCTTCTGCTATAGCCTGAGGCCAACCACAAAGCCTTGTGAGTGGATTTGGTAGATGGAAACTGAAAGAAGCCCATTGTATATATGTATATCTATGTGTGTTTGTCCAGCCACCATCGCTTGACAACTGTTGGCATATTTACATCCTCATAACTTAGCAGTTTGACAAAAGCAACCAATAGAATAAATATTACGCTTTAAAAAAATAAGTTAATATTGGGGTCAATTGGTTAGGGAAAAACTTAAGGCATTGCCCCAGCATGGCCACAGTCTAATAACTGAAACAAGTAAAAGATAAAAGATAGATGTACAATTCTATATCTGCACACACACACACACACACACACACACACACATACACAACACTCACAGTGTCACTCCATGAAAATTAACATGCATATATACACACGTGCATACAAGTTTTTTTGATGACAGGACATAACTTTTCCCATTCAAATAAGGAATTTCTTTTCTAAGGGCTTTGGATTTTACAGCTGTATGTCTAAATTGAAACCCAATATTACTTATTCACATGGAGTAAGGAGTGTCAGCATCATTAATCACTCTTTTATGGTATTGTTACTGTTGTTGTTGTTGTCATTGTTAATATATTTCCTTTTTGTGTGACTATTATGACACCAGAACAGAAAGGGGACATTAAGGTTAGAATCAGAAACTGACCCCAATACAAAAGAACTTGATATTTCACAATATCTACTGAAGAAATCAAATCTCACCAACCTTTAGTAACAAGGTGATAACAATGACACCCTAGTTAGCATTACTCTCTCCTTCTCCAGAAGATAAAGTTTCAGGATCACCGCCATCACCAACCAAACCAGCCATGATTAAATAGGAAATGTGGAAAATCAAATCTTGAATGAATGAATTTCAACATGATCATAGTGATTATTATTATTATTATTATTATTATTATTATTATTAAAGTGGCAAACTGGCAGTATTGTTAGCATGTCCAGCATAATGCTTGGTGGTATTTCATCTGTCACTACGTCCCGAGTTCAAATTCCACCATGGTCGACTTTGTCTTTCATTCTTACAAGGTTGATAAGATAAGTACCAGATGAGTATGAGGGGGACGGATGTTTTCGACTAGTCCCCTCCCCAATTTCAGGCCTCTTGCCTATTAGTAGAATGGATTATTGTTATTATTATTGATGCTGTGAGCTAGCAGAATCATTAGCATGCTGAGCAAATTGCTTAGTAGCATTTCATCCATCTTTGTTCTGAGTTCAAATTCAGCTAAGTTCAACTTTCTCTTTCTTCCTTTCAGGGTCAATAAAATAAGTACCATTTGAGCACTGGGGGTTGATGTAATTGACTTACCCCTCCCCTGAACTTGTTGTCTTGTGCCAAAATTTGAAATGATCATTATGAAGGAACTGTAAGGCTTCCTTAGAGCATTGGATAAACTGTTTTGCAATATTTAGTTATGACTTGTTAAATACTTATTTCAAATTGCTTCAAGGTCAACTTTACTGTTCAACTCTCCAAAGTTGATAAAATGAAATTCCAATCAATTCAATGTAGCTGGCTGTTCCTCTGCCCTAAATTTGTACCTTTGTTAGAAACAACTATTATTATCGTTGTTGTTGCTATTGTTACAGCTGTCTCTTGTAGTTAAAATCAGAATTAAATCCAGAATCCAAGTTATCTAGCAATGAACTGTGTTGGCAACAATTAATCCACAGGAGAATTACCCAGAAGATTTCTATTCATAAGTTCAAATTGCCGAAGAATGAAGACTCTAATATCTCAGTTGGGGATGAGAGAGAGAGAGAGATTGTTGTCAACATAACAGTAAGCTAGTAATAGTAGCACTAAGACAATAAAATGCTTAGAACAGCCCCAGGGATTCTTCATTCTGGAAGTGCTTGACGGAGCCATTCCATCCTGAAAACATTTGCTAGAACACTTTAACTCCGGACATGCTTTCGAGAATATCTGCAATCAAGGTAAGCTTTGGAAAACTACACAATGGATGTGCTTGGAAATCTCATGAACTTTGGGTGTGTTTGATGGGATCTTGATTTCTAAGTAAGCTTGAAAGAATCCTTGCATTTTATGTATGCTTTAGAGAACTCAGAAATACTGGATGTAGTTGGGAGAACAATACCCTGCATAATATTTAAGAGAGCCCTTTCACTCTCATGATCAGAGATGCACATATCGTTGCCCACTAAGGGACATGCTTAACTGCTTAAGCTCAAGCAACTGACAAGCAAATCTGTGGTTTTGAACAGACTATTTGCTGTAGTGCATTTTTTACACCAAGACAAATCATGTACATATTAACTCTTCCAATCAGTTAAGATCAGTAGCCATGAGAACAACAGCCTGGTATTGCATCAGGGTATTTATCATTATTATTATTATTATTATTATTATTAGTAGTAGTAGTAGTAGTAGTAGTAGTAGTAGTAGTATTAAGGCAGTAAGCATGGTAGAACCATTAGCAAAATGCTTAGCAGCATTTCGTCTGGTTTTACATTCTGAGTTCAAATTCAGCTAAGTTCGACTTTGTCTTTCATCCTTTCCAGGTCAATAAAATAAGTATCAGTTGAGCACTGGGGTCAATGTAATCAACTTATCTCTTCCCACAAAATAGCTGGCCTTATGCTGCCTCAACCACTGGTTGCACCACCACTGCCATCATCATCATCATCATCATCATTTTTATTGTTGTTTGGGTTCTTTTTTGTCTTTGATGTTCTTTAAGTCAGATCTAATAGAATGGAATTATGAATGATCAAAAAACATTTTGAACACAACTTATATCTGATGTTTAGTTTTATTTAGAACAATAATATTCAATATCTATCCATTTAAGACTACATGATGAAATTAACAGGAATTTAACTGCTATTATTAGCAGATTAAGTAATGTGTGTAGAAACTCTGTAAGCAAATTTTTCTGATCTGACTTGATAAATTGCCATTACTCACTAAAGAAAAAAAAAATTTTTTTTTTTATAAATAACCTTTATCAGTTGTCTAAAAAGACTTTGAAGCTTAGTAACAGATAGCAGTAGTAATCTGCATTGTCTCCCATATTTGAAAGAGAAATGAAAAAAACCTTACTTATTGAATATCATTTTCTCCTAACTGTATAATTACTTCTAGATAGCTTACTCACTTTTTCTCTCTTGCATGAAATATGTCAATGCTTAAATTAAGTATATCATAAATAGTCAGTTTAGCTAGCTCAGGTAATATAACATGAAGCTTTTAATCTCAGGATTGCAAGATTTGTGGGTTAAGTATTTTCTCAATAGAAATGTTCATTCTAAATGCAATAACAATTTTATTGAATGCAACTGATAATGATAATTTTATTATTATTAAGCATACATAATAATTCAAGTCAATAAAATTTATTATCATTGTAGTTCCAACAAAAGTTTCTTGTATTTATTTTGATCATAGCATCCAGATATTTATTGGATGCAAATTCTCCTCAACTCCTAATTTCAAACCTGGTTGAAAGAAACGTGGTTACTTTATTCAGCAAAATGAACAGTAATTGTAAAAAAGTTAACAAGCCCATGATGATGGCTATAATATATATGCTGATGATGTTTATCAAGATGATAATGACATTTGTTGTTGCTTAGTAACAGCTCAACTTCTCATCAAAAAGACTAATGATCAAAGGTGTTTCAACTGCAACCATCAAGTCTTTCTCTAAGAACAGTGGTTCCCAATCATTTCTTTTATCTAAGGACCTCTTTCATTTCTATTTTATTCTAGTGGACCCCCATAGCCATTTGATGTTTAAAAACTAGTTTTATAGACACCTCTTTCAAAATTCCTATTTTGTTTATCATACATTCACTCTTGTAGCTTGAACTATGTAAAATATTAAAGAAAGAAACTGAGCTGTTCCTTGCAATAAATACGTCCAAAGCAAAGTTTTTTCATGGACCCTTAAAACACTACTGTGAATTCCCAATTTAATATTTCGCTTGCATGGACCCCCAAAATTTTATATGGACCCCAGGGATCATACGGACTCTGGTTGAGACCACTATCTTAGAGCATGCATTGTGTATCTAGGATTATATTATCAAATGTATCCCTCCTTTTTCAAGATAAGACAATAAAGTGTCATTTGAGGAAGATCTGACTGCTATTTCTATCCTGCTTCCTTATTATTACTTCAATGATGATGATAGTAGTAATGGTGGTGGTGGTGGTGGTGGTCCTTGTTATGGTAAAAGAAAGGAAGTGAGTATAATATCCTCTTTCCTATCCCCTGTGACAAACACACTCCCTCCTCCCTTCTGCAACATATAAAGTTAAGCCTAGCTTAAATATATCAACCATCTGTGCAATGTTTAGGGACTTCTCTTAGAGTGAAATTCCTGACATCTGAAAATTTCAAGGAATCACTCTGGTGTTCATAATTCTAAAAGTCAATCTTTTTCCTATATTGCACCAGTTACAGTCTACAGAGGTGTCAATATCATTCACTCTCTCTTTCCCTCTCCTCTCTGTCTCCCTGTATGTGTCTTTATGTAAATACACACGTGCACACACACATTATATTTAGTTTCTGTTTATACTGCAGTGCAAGTTAAAGTATTGGATATAAGTTAATGTTGGAAGTGTAGTATTGTGTGAGATGAACAAGGATTACATATGCCCAAATTATGGTTTCATTCAAGTAGCTGGGTGTGTGTGTCAGAAAGTCAAATAGTAATAAGATGGTTCAAGGTGGTGAAAGCAGAGATCATCAATTGTCATCAGTCATGCATCACAGCTATATTCTTAAAAAATTCTCTAGAAAAATTTGGGGAATATCTTAGCACAATGAAATTAGTACATTCTTTTTAATAACACTGTGTAATGATTTCTAAAAAATTTTGTCTTATCTTTGGTCAGTAAGTGTTATTTCCTATTTGTTTCAATCTAGAGATCAAAGAAAATGACTACCATTCCCTTCAAGCTTTGCTTTTGTGACCTGGACATCAGTGTTTTGAAACTGACCTATTTTCCATTACATTTCAGATAAATTCAGCACTGTGCTGCTGAATCAGAATTTTCTAGAACTTTCTAGAAGCTTCAAGAACTTTTGAGAAGTTTCTAAAAGTTAAGTTTACTTCTAGCTGTCCAAGTGGAGACAAGTTTGAAGAAAGCAAAGTATGAAGGAAATATTAGCTCTATTTCATACTTTCCAGGGGTAAGCAAATAGGAAATGACAGTTGCTACCCAAAGACAAAAATTGTGATCTAAAGTTTCTTTGTGAAGGAGGGGTTACATTGTTAAATGCCTGTACCTTACCCAACACTATTCATGAAATATTGCTGGTCTCTCATTTGCCTCTCAATTTTCTAATGAGCTATGACAGTGCTGTGTTGCTTTCCAGGAGATAAAAATGAAATGAGCTGTTAAGCTGCATGAGACAACCTTTGAAGCAGTGTTCTGTAAGCCATAGGAGACACATGGTTTGGTTGTTAGGATGTTGAACTCACAATAAAGTCATGGATTTGATTCCTGGATAGGATGACATATTGTCTCCTTGAGCAAGGCACTTTATTTCATATTGCTCCAGTTTAGTCAGCTGAAAATGAGTACCAGCCCAGTGCTGGTGTAGCCCTTTCCTCCCCCAAGTCTGTCTCCTGGATGTTCTGCTAGGTCAAAGGTAGGAGAGGAAGCCTACGGCTGCTTGCAACTATATAGGCACCAAAAAGAATTTAGTGAAATCATGAGTTGTGTAACAATATCATAGTCACCTACAAGTGACAGCTTTGCATGCATGATATGCAGAGCTGGAGACACGCATTGGTATACAATGTTTTGCTCGAGGGGTTTTCCATTTAAAGCAAAATTCCATGTTTCAGTAATTGTGACTTGTAACAAACATTAGACATGCTTTTTCATGCAGCTTCTATTTGTAGACCATGAACAGAAATTGAAAGGAAGCCAGCTTATGTTATTGAAGAAAAAACTTCAATGGATAGTTTCTTATGTTTTTTTTATTTTAATCAGATTACTAGTTTACTAAATCAGATTACTAGTTTACTAAATCAGATTACTAGTTTACAATTTACTAAATTTCTCTTAACTTTTAGTACTTACTTCAAACACGGTTAAACATTTCAACAAATTCCAAGTATTATTCATATACACTCTTATAACAAACCCTTCAGACTTGATAAAAATAGCAGCCAAATTTTACTCAATGTGCATCAAACTGCTTTATGTGTGTGTGTGGACATCACTATGTGGTTAAAAAGGTTACTTCTAAGCTATGTGGTTTCAGGTTCAGTCCCAATATGTGGCACACTGGGAAAGCATCTAACCAAAGCCTTGTGAATGAATTTGGTGCATGTATTTGTATGTGCATGTCTACAAATTTTTGCATTCTGCAAGTTTCAAATGATAAAGCAGTGAGCAACAAAACAAGGTGAGAACCTCGTCATACTTCCCCTGCCAATAAATTTTCGACTGGCTCTGCACTATCCTTGAAAAACGGGCAATGGTTAGCAATAAAAAGAGCATCTGGCTGTAAAACAATATCTCACAGTGGTAGTTACCATGAGAGAAACTCTCATATTGGCTTTTGGTGCAAAATGCATTCTTGTTATTATTGCTAGTGGGGAGATAAATCCCTGCTATCTCCAGCACTGAGACCACCAGATCATGTGATTTCAACTGTCCTCGGTCTTGTCAATGATGAACACTTAACCACTAGAGATAGCAGCAATTCATCTTCCTGAAGCAGCACATAGAATAACAGAGCCAAAACAAGCACTGGTGTCATGATTAGCCAGTGAACTTGTTAAAAAAAATGTATATCAGTGATAGAGGAAATATTATTACTGAGAAGTAATATTTATCTCTGCTTAAACGTGGATGCTCTGTTAGAAATATAGGTACAGGCATGGCTGTGTGGTTATGAAGTTCATTTCACAACCATGTGGTCTTAGGATCAATCTTCTTGTACAGTATATTAAGCAAGTGTCTTAATATGTGTGTGTGTGTATTTTAAAGGTTGGTCAAAGTACAAGCTTGGTCTTTTTTTACTAAAGATTTTTCATTTTTCTTATTAGTCACTTATCTTTTATTTGGAACAATGGTGTTTCTAAATCCATTAGTCCATTAACATTTCAAGACATTCGCTGCCCATCCTCAGAATAATGTGATAGTAATAATGGTGTGCAGTTCAAGCACTTTGCAGTAGGTCAAAAGATCATTGGAATACTTTTATAACCAATAAAATCTCAATGTTATGTTTAAAAATTATACAATTAAAAAAAAAACCTTTTAAACTTTACTTCTAGGCATAGGTTTGGCTGTATGTTAAGTTTGCTTACCGACCACATGGTTATAAGCTCAGTCCCAAAGTGTGGCATCTGGGGCAAGTATCTTCTAACAATAACTTTGGGTCAAGCAAAGCCTTGTAAGTGGATTTGGTAAATGGAAACTGAAAGAGGCCCATTATAGATAGATAGACAGACAGACAGATAGCTGAATGGATAGATGTCTTTGTGTCTGTGTTTGTCTTCCTTCACTGCTTGAGAACCAGTGATGGTGTGTTTATATCACCGTAACTTAGCAGTTTGGTAAAAGAGATTGATAGGCATAAAAACATTTTTTTTAATAATCACTGGCATCAATTCATTCAACAAAAATCCTTCAAGGTGGTGCCACAGCATGACTACAGTCTAAAGACTGAAACAAGTAAAAGATGAAAAGAAAATGGTAAGTCCTGGGATATTTCATGATCTATTTTACATTTGGTGTGCTTGTATCTTTAAATTTAGGTTAGTATTTTGCTATTAGTAGAACTTTCATAATTATTCCTCTCATCTTTTTTGTGAAAGTTAATGTACAGAATTGTAGCGTTATCAACTTATGTATTTCTATTCCCTTTATTTTGTGTACTATAATGGAGGCAATGACAAATGACCAAGACCTTAGGCAATATACTGTGCTTGAAAAGACCTGTCAAGCCAAGTGAGCTCATAGTTGTGGTTGATGCCAGTATTACATAACTGGCATCCATATTGGTGGCATGTAAAAAGCACCCACTACACTCTTGGAGTGGTTGGCATTAGGAAAGACATCGAGCTGTAGAAACCAAGTCAAATCAGATTGGAACCTGGTGCAGCTCCCCAGCTTACCAGTTTTCAGTCAAACCATCCAACCCATGCCAGCATGGAAAACAATGATGATGGAATGTAATGATCTGTGATGGCTTCTCAATGTAAATGCATGTTCAACTCATGAGAAAAAATCATAACTCATGTGTCCCATGTAACAGTTTGAATTATGAAGTTTACACCTTCTATGTAAACTTTGAAAATACCTGCATAGTTGTGGACTACCCTTTGGCAAGGCATAATACCCATTCAGTGACCCTGCCAGAGATACAGTGAACTTATATGACTGTAGCATGGCGGATTGCGAAGAGGTCGTGGAAGAGCTCAAAAGAGCCAATGGTGTTTCTTACATTGATACTGAGTGGAGGAATCCTAGAAGATCAATAGTCAGGATCACTGAGCTCTATTGAGAAAGTAGCTGCAATGCATCCATAAGTGTGGTTTCCATGGTTGTGTAAAAAGTTAATGAAAGATTCACTATGACTCAAGCTCTCAATTCAAATTCATAATAATGGAATTGGATGGTGACCAAAGGATCATGGGAATCTATGAAAGCAGAAAAAGCAAAAACAACAAAAGAAAAGCCTCAATATTTTACATTGAAATTTGTATATTATGTTTCTCTTAACTATGTCATGTGATTTGGTTAGGTTATGGCTTCTTATTGATGAGGACATACAAGTACAGCAATCTTTCATCAGTTGATCATCATGTGTTTGCAACAAGGAGAGATATCCACAACTCGTTATAATACAATGCACCAAATATAACTGAATTGCAAAACACCAGTTGACAGCACTGAGATTTTATATAGAATTCCGCAAAAGACAAAAGAAGTGGGGGTGAGGTGGGGGTGGGGAAGGAAACTGCAAGAACAAAATACAAATCTACATATATTTTTAAATATATATGAATGCATATAGACATATATTGACACATGTACATATGTAAATATATGCTTTTGTGTGTGTGTGTGTGGGGGGGGGGGGTGAACGGTTATGTTCACACCCACATGGTTATGTGTGTGCATGAATGGTTATGTCTATTTGTATAAGAAGAAGCTTTCATTCTTTCATGATCTGAATGATATCAGAGTGTACAGCAATGTATATTGTGTGTGTGTACATTTATGTGTAGAAAAACCTAGCCTAGAAATTATCGTATAGCCATATTATTAAGTACACAATTTACACCCCATTAACGAACATAAATAACTCACAGACACATATACCTGCTTATTTGGGTATGTATGAATGTGTGTGTGTGTACATGAATGTGTATGTATATTTATCATGTTTATGCGGGCACTTATATTCCTATTAGGTATAATTCTGCCAAAAATTGACTCCTGGTTGTTATCATTATTATTATTATTATTATTATTATTATTATTATTATTATTGGTATTATTATTATTTATTTATTTATTCATTCATTTCTTTAAGTAGCAGCTGTCCCTTCTGGTCAATAGTCAAGAGTGTTTTTGCAAACCTTTGCACTTCCTACTTTCAGTCAGTCAGAAAAATTTCTGGGAGAACAATTTGTCGCCTACCCAACTTCTTCCCCACCCATCAATCACCACTACTACTGCTACTACAACCACCACCACCACCACTACCTCCTCCTCCAGCACTGTTCTCTTCTCCCTGTCTCCTCTTCCACCCCCACCTCCCTTCATTGCATACACAAATCCTTCATGCTTGTGCTAGAGAAAACAGTTTCCAGCCTCTTCATTTCTATTTTCTTTATAACAAGACTACCACCACAACCACCACCAATAATCATCATTACTACCACTGGTGCTGCTACCATCACTAGACAGGACCATCACACCCGACTGTCCCTAACACTACCACCACAACAATCACCACAACTGTCATCACCTTCCTACAACCACCACCACCACCACTCCCCCTGGCACTCCTCCACTGTCATTACCCCACCATCATCAACACCTCTCCTTAGTTACCACCACTACCACTGGTGTTTTTTCTGATACTTTTCATTTTTTATTTCATCTTTTTTTAATTACATATATTTATTTATTTTTCTAATATCTAGCCCTCCTTGAGAAGGCTCAGCCAGCACCCCACTTGCTTCAGGCCAGCCCACCCACTCTGCATCCTTGTTCAACATTCCTCTTAACACAAACATCATCGCCATTCCCTTGTCCTCCCTGCTCTATTTTTTTCCATTCCACTTCATGCTCTTTTACTGGAAGCTTCTTGCATTAAAGATTAAGAAAGCTTCCTCTCTACCAACTTTTACACACATACCACCACCACAAACTCAGTTTTCCAAATGTAATGATCTCAGTTTTTCAACTCATTATATTCATTACATATATGAGACCCTAAGTTATGTAGTACATTTGATTCTTTATTCTTTTATTTGTTTCAGTCATTTGACTGCAGCCATGCTGGAGCACCACCTTTAGTCGAACAAATAAAACCCAGGACTTGTTCTTTGTAAACCTAGTACTTATTCTATTGGTCTCTTTTGCCAAACGACTACATTACAGAGATGTAAACATACCAACATCTGCTGTCAAGCGATGGTGGGGGTACAAACACAGACACACAAACACACACATGCATACATATATACAAAGAGCTTCTTTCAGTTTCCATCTACCAAATCCATTCACAAGGCCCTGGTCGGCCTGAGGCTATAGTAGAAGACACTTGCCAAACAGTGGGACTGAACCCAGAACCATGTGGTTGGTAAGCATGCTACTTACCACACAGCCACTCCTGTACAGAATATTCCATGAAGCATATTTTTACTAAGACTATTCATAATTTCCATTATTACTTTCCCTCTTTTCTATACATACTTCAACAAACTAGACCAAAGCTTGCTTTCATTATTTGGCTTTAAAGACAAGTTCTTAAGTGTATAGTCTTTATTTTCTAAAAAGTCTGGATTATTTAATGCTAATGGAGTAATTTCCATTGCTTGTTTTTAAACCTGAAACAACCATAGAGGGATATTTTACCTGTTAATTGTACAAATAACTTCAGTCAAACAAAATTCTTCAACTCAAGATATTGCATATTTGAGACTTTATAATGTATAATACAGTTACTCTTGTAATATAGAAATTTAGGACCTGCTTTCCTTGGGAACTCCTGTATGCTGATGACTTAGTTCTAATAGCTGAATCTATAAAAGTATATAAACCTTGTGCATTTAAAATGACCATATCCAGCCAAAATATTTTTCATTTTATGTTCAGAGTGACCAGATCTGGTCTCTCACACCTATCCTGCAGTGTCATCTTGAAAATAAATTATCACATCATCAAAATCTTGAAGCTACGAAATAATGCATAATTAATTCAAAAGAATTAATTATAATAAATATGCATTCAGAGTAATTTGAATGATAAAAGGTCAAACAGAAATTCCAGACATGGAAGTCCAACCTGGAATTGAAGGATCTTAAAATAAACTTTAAAAAAACAAAAGTTATAAAATAGGAAGGGGACAAGACCCTTGATGCCATCAGGAAAATAGACATGCTATGGTATGCAGGAGATGTTTGTAGATATTTCATAGGAGTGCCCTGAGTAAACAAGGAACATGCAGGATGTTGAGCCTCATGGGAGATGACAAGGGATTAAGACGGCTGGCAATATGAGGTTCTTCAAAAGACCTGCCCATTTCAATGAAACTGATTTCTGAAAGTGCTGACTATTTTGCATTCTCCACAGACACATTACAGTAATCCTTTGACCCCCCACCCCACCCCCAATGACCCAAACTACATCTCTTCATACACTATGCCCACCCCACCCACTTCCCTGTTGTTGTAACCCAACATCACTCTAATCATTTTGCTCTCCTGTCCTCCCCTTTGCAAACTGCATCACTGCTATTCTGTCCCTCCTCCATACACCTGTGTTCACTCACTCACTGCATTCCCCTTTTCCTCTCCTCTCTCTCTCCCTTTCTCCTTTTGCTCTCTTGTGAACTCTCTGCTCACTCAGCCTATCCAATCCTCTGTATCACACACCACTTATATTCACTTCCTTGCACCTTGAAGGTATGCCTTGGCACATCTTCACCGTCACCATCTTCTCTCTCTCTCTCCTGCCTCCTCCAAACTTGGGTAGCCATGTATTTCCTCTACAGCAAAACATCTGTTTCTGTTTCTCTGTCATACTCTAACCTCTCATCATTTAGAATGAAGCCACCAATCGTAATACGACCCTGCTCTCAGTTGAGTGGTTTCTGTCCTCATGCAAATTACTAGGGGACCTTGTCAGTGAGTGTTGGTTGTCATGAAGAAAGCACTCAGTACAATCTGTAAAACAGTTGACACAAGGAAAGGCATTCAGCTATAGAAATCATGCTAAATCTGACAGTAGAGCTTGGCGCAGTCCCCTCACTTACCAGTCCCTCTCAAACTGTTCAACCTTTGCCAACATGGAAAATGGACATTAAATGGTGGTGGTTGTGGTGGTTGTTCTTTTTTCAGAGCTTGCAGATATTTATAACCATCAGCACTTTTCCAGCAGAAATTGATTTTAAATCTTTCCTTAATTGTTTAGCCATTCCTTCTTACTATTAATAATTCAGAATTACAAGAAACCAACCTTTACTATAAAAGATTGTTTTCTTTTTTTTTCCAGTACATTATAATATCTCATAACTAAAGAAATATCCAAAATTTTCATTAAAGCATTAATCTGAGGATTAAATTCCCACTAATTAAATTAATGTCATGAAAAAAAAATATGTAGGAGGAGAAAACAAAGAAATAAAGTAAAGAGAAGACAAAAAGGAAAAAAAAAACACAGACAGAGAATAAAAGAAGGTTGTGAGAGAGATAGTTGAGGAATTTAAGAACTAGTGTGATCTGCTTCACCAAAAAGAAGAAAAAAAAGCCAAACCTGCCTATTGTTTGATAGATGCTTTTTTTTTTCTTTTTCCTTTTTTCAAATTTTTAAAATTAGCTTTTTGCTTCAGAAATTTTGCATGATTTTCTATTTTATTTTTCATTGTTATAGTTTGATTCCATTTCTTCTTAAATATTAGTATTGCTAAAAAGTACTCTTCATGCAGACATACAAATTACATGTTCTATGTATCCCACCACTTACAAGTTAGCAGTATGCAAGTGACCTAGGGATGGGCAAAATGTCACTAAGCATTTTGCCATGATGCTGCCTTACTCAGTATTACTGAGGTTTCTTCTTGGTGAACATACTTTTTATGAATTTCCCTTCGAAAATGGCCCTTTTCTTCAGATCCATAAAATATCTCAGCCTCCAATAATTACTGCTTACAAAACTCTGATAAGACTTTAACCCTTTCGTTACCAACCCGGCCAAAACCAGCTCTGGCTCTGTAGTACAAATGTCTTGTTTTCATAAGTTTTGAATTAAAATCTTCCACCAAACCTTAGTCGCAATTTATGTTCCTAACACTAGCTTAAGGATAACTAAGTTATTTTACTAAATTCTTTGTTTTATTTAAAATTAATTGAAAGAAACACAGAGCATCTCAAAATAAATACAGTAACGAAAGGGTTAATGAAGCATTTCTCCCTCATCTAGGATGATACTGCAGTTATACACATTAGCATCTTATGCTGCATCCAGACAAACTACACTTGACTGATTAGCATAAAACCACCCCTGGAACATACTCCAGCTTAAATTCTTTCCTCTGACTTTTCTACAGCTACAACAATGGATTTTGCTCTGTGGAACTAGCTGCTCTCATATCACCTCCATTCAGGCACTTGTCTCTTCTCCTTTCATTAGCCATTCTGTGCTCATGCTCATCCCAACACTAATGACTACATGCAGTCCTTCCTTTCCAGATCATCAGCTTCCTGCTCATATCTTTCAAATTTTCACTTTTAGTATAATAATTGTGCCCCATGTCAGCTGTGGTCAAGTAAACTCAAAATGTAATCCATTCCAGCAATGACCATTGTCTTTTTTCTCCAAAACAATATTATCTAATATTTCTTGTTTTCCAAGTCAAAAAGTTATAATCTGAGAAAAATTTGGCAATTTCAGCTGCTTTTACCAGTAATTGGGTGAGGGGTAACAATGTAGAAGCTCCCTAGTTGCATTATACCAATTCTTGTTGATGGAACAGATCTGAAAATGCTGAACTTCACAGATTGATGCACAGGTTGAAAGATATCAAAAGGAAGATGTACTGAAACAGAAACAGAAAAAAAAAAAAAAATCCCAACCATGCCAAGAACGGAGGAAGGAAAATACAAAATAAAAAATTATGGTGGTGGTGGTGGTGGTGGTAATGATGTCAATGATTACAATGAGATATATAAGAAATAAGATGATGCCATAACAACACTGCACCTTGTATAGAAAAGTAAAAATAAACCTAGAAAGATAAAATACTAATTGCATTTCTCTTTCTTTATTCTTTGCTTATGTATTATGTGCCTACGTAAGAAATCATCATCATCATCAATATCATTATTATTATTATCATCATCTTCATCTTTATCCTCCTTATTGATTTTTGTTCTGTCTTTCCCATCAGTTTTCAATGTCACTTCTGAATGAATCGACAGGGTGTTATTCAGAAAGTCAATGTCTCACAATTTATTTTTATGAATCAGACAAGTATATACACACAAACACACACATACACATACTTTGTTGACCACAAAACCTTCTTTTCTTCTTCCAATTAACTCCAAATAAGCCTTTTCTATACAAACTCCACTAATTATACAACAAAAGAATTCCATGATGGCATATATAATAACCATTAGTAGATGGATGATCAAGATTTCTATGGATCCATATCAATGATTACACAGCGGTTTTTGTTCATCTGCTGGTACATAGGATAATGGACACATTTATCGATTGACCTGTCCTAGACAATTGATTTCATGTCAACTTTTCTCTGCTCACAAACCAGACATGACACAACGTTTTCAGTGAAGTTTAAGTGATCAAACTATGTATATAAGATGTGGTATAATAGACTTGCTTTCTTATGTATAAACCACTGTGAAGAAATTGGGGAGGAACACGACACACACAAACTAGTAAATTATATATATATGTATATAAGTCTATAGATGTATGTGTGTATATATATACTTATATACATATATATATGTATGTATGTATATACATGTGTGTGTACATATATATATATGTGTATGTATGTATGTATTCTGAGAAAGTAGAATTAATGAATAAGTAGAACGTGTATGGAATAGATGGCGGGAGAAATGGAAGGATATTGATAGCATTCATGGGGATTTTTAATCGAGAGTTTTATGTCTGAACTCAACATTTGAAGATATTTTTCCCCATTGGCCTTTGACAGTCAATATAGGACAGCATGTTCTGATGTATAACATATAATAATGTCAATATATTTTTGAACAAGACATATATACCAATGTATTATCGAAATAGTATAGACGTATTAGTGGGAAAATATTAATGTCATTGAGAATTGTTTGTACGTCAGGCAAAAGTTTTGGCAGCCTTCTTCAGGCCCTTTATGTTCAGAGTTCAAATCCTATTGAGGTCAACTTTACTTTTCATCCTTTCAAGGTCAATAAAATACCAGTTGAGCACTGGAGTCAATGTAATCAACTAATCCCTCCGATGAAAATTACTGGACTCGTGCCAAAATAAAAAAGTATTATATCCTTTTCTACTCTAGGTACAAGGCCTGAAATTTTTGGGGAGGGGGCCAGTATGATCAACCCCAGTACGCAACTGGTAATTAATTTATCGACGGCGAAAGGATGAAAGGCAAAGTCGACCTCGGCGGAATTTGAACTCAGAACGTAAGGATAGACAAAATACCGGTAAGCTTTTCACCCAGTGTGCTAATGTTTCTGCCAGCATGCTGCCTTAGAAAGTAGCATATCATGAAAACTCTCGGCTTTATTTTGCTGGGTATGATGGAAAGTGTCAGCTGCCCACAGCCAGCAAGCTAAGGTGACACTAGTTGACTGATCATATTTCAAAAACTATGTAGAGAACTCTTGCAGAACCAAGCAAAGATGATTTTTGAAGATGTTCAATCTTTATATCTGTTGTCCTCCTCCTCCTCCTCCTCTGCTGCTGCTGCCACCACCACCAACTAAAAACATGCTGGCTCACAATGATCCAGTAAGAGTTTTTGCCATCCTGAAGAAACATGGGGAAATTGTGGAAATGAAATTCACTCCTCAACTTAATAGAAGGGGGATTCTAATTGAATTCCTCACCCCAAAAGAAGTTGTTAACATTCCTAATTTTTCTTTCATTTTGGTGAATGCAAGTAGATGCTAGTAGTGGTACAGAGCAGAAAATGGAAATGTTTTGTGCACGAGCTTTCTGTGTATATTGAACAGCATTAAGAACTCAAATGTGGAATGTGGCTTTGGAAACCCATCATTTGCCTGCAACGAAGAAGCAGACTTACTATGGAGGAAAAGTTACTCCATGAACACATGCAATTTGAACAACTTCTATCAGTTAATGAAAAAGTTATGCCCACTTTTTCAGTACTTTTGGTACAATCTTCCCATGCACATGTGTATGCATGTATGCATGTGTGAAGGCAAATAAGTGTGCATTTTTACATATAAGTATAAATATAGAAATATTAATAGATACATACACACACACACATACATAAGGATATTAAAGCATTGCCAACATATACACACATACTAACGAGCAAAGGAAGAAGTACAGCAACAACGTGGGTGGGAGAAAGAATAGTCATTTTCCAAAACGTGTACGCACACACACATCAGTAGGGCACAAAGTATATATATATATATATATATACAAGTACCTGCATTTACATGCAATGCAACTACATAAATGAAACTATACAATTCTGTTCCAGCTTTTGTTCCAAATATTTGAGAGGTAGAAAGAGAGAGAGAGAGAGAGAGAAAATGAAGCAGAGGGAATAGATATGAAACAACATGAACAATAATATTAACAAAACAAAAACAAAAAATAAACAAAAAAAAATGTTTTATGTAAATCAAGAACATAAATATCTGCTGCACTGCTATGCAACAAATACTGCAACTAAAGACATTCTGTCTTGTAATCGGTGCAAAAAATTTATTTGATAATTATATTTCCATTCTCTGTGTTATCATTGTGATGTTTGCTTTGATGTAAGTAATCTCATTGATTCATTGAAACATATGATCAATTACATTACACAGTTTGTTATTACCACCATAACAACATATATATATATATATATATATATATATATATACATATATATATGTGTGTGCATAGGCATGCATGTACATATATAACAGCATATAAATAACATATCTATAAACATCTATTTTATAAATATATACATAAATATATACAAATATTCATATAAAATGTATATTAATATACATATATATACTAAAATATACATGCACACATATAAACAGGTATTTATATGTAAATATATAATATACACACAAATGTATATTCTTTTATTCTTTTATTTGTTCAGTCATTTGACTGTTACCATGCTGGAGCACCACCTTGAAGGGTTTTAGATGAACAGATCGACTGCAGGGCTTCTTTTTTAAGCCTACCACTCATTCTATCAGTCTCAATTGTCAAACTGCATAGTTACAGGGTGGTAAACACACCAACACCGGTTGTCAAGCAGTGTTGGGGGACAAACACATACACAAACACATAGATATGTACATATATATACATATATACAATAGGCTTCTTTCAGTTTCCATCTATCAAATCCACTCACAAGTCTTCAGTCGGCCTGAGGCTAGAGCAGAAGATACTTGCCCAAGGTGTCACACAGTGGGACTGAACCCAGAACCTTGTTGTTGGGAAGTAAGCTTTTTACCACACAGCCATGCCTGTGCCTACATATATATGTATGTATATATAAATATATATTATATATACATATATTTACATGAGTGTCTTGATGTCTGTTTGTCCCTTGCTACTGCTTGACAACCAGTGTTGATGTGTTTATGTTCTCATAACTTAGTGGTTCAGCAAACGAGACCAATAAAGTACCAGGCTTAAAAAAGATAAGTTCTAGTGTCGATTCATTCAACAAAATATTCTTCAAGGTGGTGCCCCAGCATGGCCGTAGTTTAATGATAAAAGGTAAGTGTACTGCAGTGATATTAGCATGACAGTTGATTAGAGCTGGATACAGTGAAAATCAGTTTGGGGAAGAGAAGTAGAGAAATGGAAATAGGAATGGGCCAGAGAAGGAGTAGGGGAATAAGAGACAGTATTGACAAGACGGACATGGATCACATGTAGGATGCTGTAATATAATGGGGCAGGAAGCTGGTAGAATTGTTAGCATGCTAAGCAAGATGCTTAGTGGCATTTCATCTGTCTTCAAGTTCTGAGTTCAAATTCCTCTAAGGCTGACGTTACCTTTCATCCTTTCATGGTCAATAAAATAAGTACCAGTTGAACACGAGGGTTGATGTAATCAATTTGACCCCTTCCTCAAAAGTGCTGGCCTTGAGCCAAAATCTGAAACCAGTATAACTTACAACTTTTTTACAAGTTTTCCAACCCATGCCAGCATGGAAAACAGATGTTAAATGATGATGGTGATGATGATGATGATGATGATGATGTTGATGATGATGATGATGATGATGATGTAGCTGAGTCATGTATTGTTGAAACAATTGTATTGAAGGAATATATATGCTACAGAATATAATTTTGTATGAATGGATTCCTTTAATGGAAATTATGTACTGGGGATTGGATTTTTAATATATGTACATGAATATATACACACACAAACTTTTGAATATGTCTGCTATTCTCCACAATGAAAATAGGGCTGAGCACATTACCAAAACAAATTTCCATTCATGAGGGCAGCATCCACACATTATATGCTTTGTTTAGAAATATTCTCCTGTTCACAAAAAGTTGACAAAGAGTTGGATGATTTGACAGTATCTGAGGGATCCAAGTATTGGATTGTGCTCCAATGTCCATTTTGGCATATTTCTATGGTTCGATGCCCTTCCTAATGTCAACCATTTCTCAGCATGTGCTGCATCTTGTTTTACATGCCACCAGCATTAGTGAGGTCACCATTCAGCTTGTAAGAATATGAACCCCAAGATTTGAAGGGTTTTATGCTCGGTGATGAGAAGTTTAAGTATGGGAGGATGGGGCAGATAAAATTCTTTCTATTAGGGAAGTACCTAACCCCTCACATTAAGAATAAAGGATGATGAGAGATTAGAGCAATATGTGTGTGCCTTTGTATTTGTCACCCACCACTTCTTGACAGCTGGTGCTGGAGAATTTACAATCCTGTAACTTAGCAATTTGGCAAGAGAGATCAATAGAATAGGTACCAGGCTTAAAAAGTAAATAAACAAAAAACTACTGAAGGTTGATTCAACTGACTAAAAATTCTTCAAAACGATGCTCCAGTATGGACACACTCTCATGACTGAAACAAGTGAAAAGAGGTTATGTCTTATCTTTTAACTGTTTCAGTCAAACACACTGACCCCATTACTCATTCTTATTTCTAAGTTTGGTACATATTCCACTTGGTTACATGGATGTAAATAAACCAATACCAGTTGTCAAGCAGTGTGTGGGAGAGAGGGTTGAAAACACAGACAGAGACATGCATGAATGATGGGCTTTCACACAGTTTCCATCTCCAAAATTAATTCACAAGGCATCAGTTGGCATTGGGCTATATAGTAAAGGACATTTGCCCAAGATACTGTGCAATGAGGCTGAACCAGAAACCCTGTGGTTGCAAACTAAACTTCTTAAACATACACAGTAATACCTGCACCCATGTGTGTATATAAATCTATACATTCAACTCAACATATGTATATCTTTTATTTTTTTCTTTTACTTATTTCAGTCACTAGACTGTAGCCAAGCTGGGGCACCACCTTGAAGGATCCTTAGTCGAATGAATCAACTCCGGTACTTCTTTTTTAAAGCTTAGTACTTATTCTATCAGTTCCTTTTGCCAAACTGCTAAGTTGCAGGGATGTAAACACACTAACACCAGTTGTCAAGTGGTGGTGATGGTCGGGGGTGGGGGGTCAAACAGACACAAAGAGACATACAAAGACACACACACACACACATGTACAACAAGCTTCTTTCAGTTTCTGTCTACCAAATCCTTTTACAAAACTTTGGTCGGCTTGAGGCTATAGTAGAAGACACTTGCCCAAGGTGCCATGCAGTGGGACTGAACCTGGAACCATGTGGTTTGAAAGCAAGCTTCTTACCACATAGCTATGCCAATGCTTTCATTCTCTTTTTAATGTGTAACATTATAAGAAAATGTAGTTCTGAGCACACACACACAGTCATTTACACACGCAAACACACATATATACATGCATGCATGTACATTTGTATGTGTATATAGATAAAATATAAGTGTGTCTATATGTGTATTCATAGAAACAGCTTTAATCCATTCACATATATATACATACACACTGCTTTCCTCCATTTTGTTTTCTTCTCATTGCTTACCCTCCCATTTCCACCTTACCCCTTACAGCCAATATAAATTAGTTTCTCTCTATATGAAATATTAGGCATTAATGTTTTCAAATTATAAAGAGAAGAAATTAATAAGAAAGACAAGAGTGGGTGGTGTGTATGTAACAGGGAGGAAACTGCAAACAACCTTCAACCCACCCATTCACAAACACAAACACAACAACAACAACAACACCAATGATGTTGATGATGACGATAATAATAATAATAATAATAATAATAATAATAATAATAATAATAATCATAATAATAATAAAAATAATAATGATGATAATAATAATAATAATAACAGAATGGCAAAAAAATGCTTGAAAACTCCCGGAAGTAATTTGAGACTATAAAATCTTTCTATATAATGGAATCTATTTAAATAAATATACTCGAAAGAAATGTGTATGTATGTGTTTTTATACATACACATGCACACACACACGTACTTCATTCTCTCTCTCTCTCTCTCTCTCTCTGTGTGTGTGTGTGTGTGTGCAAGTTAGTATGTAACCTTTTTACAAAAGGAATGTATATAAACACATATGAACCTTCACTCTATAAGGACATATGTAGCTATATGTGTAAATATATATCAGAGATGTAGAACTGTATATAAATCCATAGATAACAGAGAAGTGAGATGTCGACATCTAACTACACTCTCCTGTACAAGAAATGTATATATATATATATATATATAAATACACACACACACACACAAGAGACAGCCAAATTGATATGCAGTGTATATATAAATATACATATAAATCAGAAATATCTAAACACACATTTGGCAGTGATATAAATACACTTTGGTCAGTGACATTTAGTTGTGTTTTTCAACACTTCTTGGGTGAGCAAAATTGTTAATGAAGAAAATCAAGGATTTCTGTAAACAAAACTGAAATAGGTGTTCAAATCTTGATTCTTTCAGTTGACTTATTTGAGAAGAACTAAGCATATAAAGGCATTAAAGTTGGTTATACAGGTGGGTCATGCAGAACGATGTTTTCAGTTTGAGATAGTTATGGCTGGAAATGAGTTAATCATATATTTACTCAAACAGGATACACTTATGGTTAGGGAAATGGAAAAGAAGAACAAAGAGAAAAAAAGAGAACAAGTGATCCAACTATGTGACTTGTCTGTCTTTGGTAGACTTAGCTCCTTTCATAAAGTCAACCAGAGTCTAAATGCTTGTGACTGATTAAGTCATCACTTCAGAACGGGCACCACCCATTCAGCAGTTTTTTGATAAAGTGTATATCAATCTAATTTCATTCACAAGGATTGGGCTGACCTGTGACCATTGTTGAAAACATTTTCCCACTGTAGGATTGAGCTTGGAACCATTTGATGGTAAAGCAAACTTTTTAACCAGTACACTAAATAAATTATTATTTCTAAACATTATCTAAGTTATAGAAATGTCCCATGAAGGTAGATTATGTTATTGATTTAGAAACTGCTAGAACTGAGATAATTTTTGACTTCTTGTAAACATTAAAATGAATGGATAAAATTAAATTAAATTACAAAAACACACACAAAAAAATAATGAATCTGACCAGATAAGATGATTAATTTCTCTCAAATCAACTAACTTTGTTGACCACTTGAATGATTGGCAGGAAGCCACTCACAAACACACTTCAATCTCTAACTCATAGACAACCTGTCTCCTCCTTCTGACTCTTCTGTTGCTACTACAATAGTGTCTACTCCTTTGAATTGGCTGGTTTCATGCCACCACCACTCAGATCACTCTCAGCTCACTCATCTCACCTCTTATCCTTTATATGATCTCTCTCTCTCTCCTTACCTCCACTAGTCTAGATCGCACACTAACTACTATCTCTGTATCTTTCCTTTCAGAAAATCTGTTCTGTGGAATATCTTCTTTTCACATGCCTTCATTTGTAGTCGACTAATGACACTCTTAGCAAAAGATTAATGCTATCAGTTTCACTGACCTCAGAGAACGCAACATCTTCTTCTTGTAGACCAAAATAATAACAAAAAACATACAATTGCAGAGGGGTGGGGGTGAGGTGATGGTAACAAGTCCAAATCTGGAATATGAAGGTACAAGTATATATAGTAATGCATAACAGTGTATATGACAAGAATGACCGACAGGGAGTGACTCAAGGAGACCATCCATAAACTCTTTAGCATTTAAACCAGCTGTATCAGGCCTAAATATTCTACCTTGTTTCATGTTGAAAATGGACAGATTCAGTCTCTCATACCTACCCTACAATGTCATTCTAAATATCAACAATCACATCATCAAAATCTCAAAGCTACAAGGTAATTCATGAATAATTTAAAACAATGTAAATAAACAAGTATTTCATTTGCCAGAGTAATCTGAGTAATGTGAATGCTAAATTGTTTAATTATGTCAAGGCTGGTGGTTTTTACAATGGCAAGTGGTATCATGGGTATGAGCCAAAGAGAGCAAAGTCCTTTGTCATGAGCAAACTTTACTGTCCATGATTAAATAAAAGTCATTGGGCATTTAGACAATGTTAACATATCCGGTTGTGACTCAGAGATGACAGAGACAAAGGGAGGTGAGCCTGAATGGCTCAAGTGGTACTAATGTTACACTAACTCATAATTCTGAAAATTAAACTATTCTTTTTTTCTCTTCACATCTTACGAGAGAGAGAGAGAGAGAGAGAAAGAGAGAGAGAGAGAGAAAGAGAGAGGGAGAGAGAGAGAGAGGGCAACGGGGGTGAAACAGAGTGTGAGAAATAAAAAGACAGATTCCATTTTTATATTGTGATTATTACTGTTGTTAGTTCAGTAAATCAGTACCCTGATCAGTCAACCCTATGATCAAAGATGCTGCAGGTATGGTCATCCTGTCAGTTCCATTTTTGTTTTTTAGATATATTGTATCACTGACTGTATTATCAAATGTTGCCTTCCTTTATTTATTTATTTATTTCATAATTTATTAGGGTGTGATTTGAGAGAGATCTAGTTGCTTTTTGTAGCAGATTCAGTGAGTGCTTAGAGGTTCACTCACAGACTCAACATTCCATTTGTTGTTGTTATTCTTGGATAGTCCTAAGTCAAACCTGACCCAGCAGACCTTTGATCAAAAGCATTTCAGTCATGACCATCTCATCTTTCACCTATTCACTGGGAACCCAGGACCACACTTTCAAATATAATGTTTTCCAAGAGACAAAGAGTTATTTGAAGGAGATTTGACTACTTTTTCTAGCAGGTCCAGTAACCACTAAGAGGTTCTTCTTTGACTCAAGATTCCATTTGTTGTCAGCCACAACGGCAGAGCCTTACTTTCAGTCTCTGTGCATCTTTAACTCTAACTAACCCTTGCTCTAGCTCCACTCCCTTGCCTATGCTTTATCATCAAAACATAAATTATGTAACAACATGATAAAACCAGAACATGATGGCAAGGGGTCAAGAAAACTAACTTTCGGTCATCTTAACTGGATTCCCAAAATTAATAAAGAGAACACATGAAAGAAGTATTAAAATTCTAACAATCAATCAAAAGATCAAAAACGAAGTGGCATTACAAAACAATAGTACTAAAGAGAAAATAGCAGAAGTGTTTCACTGCATGAAGGCAGCCATTTTTTTTGTTTGTTTGTTACTAGAATGTTCAGACAGAACAACAACCATTAGGCTTTATCATTCTCTGTTATTTGAAGGCCTCTTGATTTATGGGAGGCAGTTGAAAGCAACACACTTTACAAACATTCACGAGGATCCGCAGTATTCCATTAGGGATTGAGCATTAGGTTACTATTTAAAAGGTTATGGAGATAGTGTTTGTAGTGGTTGCAGGAGTGGTGATAGATGGAAGTGAGAACCAAAGAACTAATATTTGAAATTAAGAAAGAAAGAATCTCAGAGAGAGAGAGAGAGAGAGAGAGAGAGAGAAAGAGGGAGAGAGAAAGTGCAAAAATAAAAGCAACCAAGAAAATTGAACTTCACTTTTGATTGAATACTGTGATTATATAACAGGAGAAATTTTGGAAGATTTCTGTTTTGTTGTTCAGGAAACGTATCAAAGTTTTGCAACTCATTAGAATCTATAGAAATATGCTAGCTTTCAGTAAGCATCAGTCATTATAGAAATACAAAATACAATATACATGAATATGTGTGTATTAATACATTTATATATGTTTATGTGTTGTGTGTATGTGTATTTATACACACGCATATATGAAAGAGAGAGTTAAGATGGTTGTTCAATGGAAGTTGACACTTGCCACAAAATGTCATTTTTGTTGTTAAAACAGATGATGACAGATGAAAAATAATGAGAAAAGCCTTTATCACATTCAGCATCATTTCAAATAGAATGCTGGCATCAAAGACATGCTTTCTTTTGGTGGAAACTTTTAGATTTTGAAGAAAATCGACTGTGGAAAAAGGATGATGAAAACTATTACAATACTACTATAATAAAGATTTTGTTAATGGAAACTGAATGTATATGAGAATTTTAAAATGTATTCATAAAACCAGTGATTTACAATTTTAAATATTTTAGAGAAACACATTGAATAAAATCAAAATGCAAAAAACATGTAATAGAAGCAAAGATAATAAAAAAAATTCCAAAAGGTTAGGGAAAGAAATGGAAGAATATCTTGAGAAAACTATTTATTTTCAAAATAGAAGATCAGAACTGAATTCTTTGACATGATACAACACTTTCAGTGATCTAAAATGTGAATCTTTCTAAAGAACAAAGTCGCACAGCTTGAAAATTCTTATTGTTCCACAATCTAATATCAACTTCATTGAGAGTCAATTTGAAATTGTCATTTAGGTCATCACAACATAGCACTCACTCTTATTCTCTCTTTCATTCTCTCTCTCCTTTGTCTCTCGTATACATGCACATGTTTATATATGTATATGTATTTTGAAATAAGCCATGTATTGTTTTAGGTATGTATATATATATGGAAGTATGATTACTATGTGTTTCTTTCTCTCTCTCTCTCTCTCTCTCTCTCTCTCTATATATATATATATATATATATATATATATATATATATATATTATATATATATATATATATATATATATATATATATATATATATATAGAGAGAGAGAGAGAAGAGAGAGAGAGAGAGAGAGAGAGAGGAGAGAGAGAGAGAGAGAGAGACAGACAGACAGAGAGATATAAATGTGCATATATATTCATATATATCTATATCAATAGATATATATATATGCCTATGTAAGTATGCCTATATATATGCCTATGAAAGTATACATGTTTATTAAGCATGTATGCACATTTTGTATGTATGCATGTATATATGCATGAGTGTGTTTATGTGAAATCAGTATAGAATGTGTATGGATTTAAAATAAACAAAAGAGATGAAAGTATAGCATCTAAATGTTGATATAAATCTAAGGTTGGAAGAAACAAACAAATCTAATACAACAAACTTTCATTTCTTGTACTGAGCTAAGAGAGAAGGAAGGATTGATTGTCAACATAAATTGATATATTCAGAAGGATTTATTAACAGCTGCTGTTTTATTTTCACTTTCATTTTTAATGGCTTAGACAGAGGGGGGAAAGGAAGCACCCTTGAAGATTGGTGAGCAAAAGAGGGGAAGTTATCTTCAGCACAAAGACTTGGCTTGAATACTAGCAGCAGAATGGATTGCCACTACAGACATCCAAATGTCAGGTAACGGTGTTAAACTGAGCAACAGATTAAGTATGTGGTCAAAGAACAGGAGTGATATCTCATATAACTTGCAAATAGTTCTTTTGGTCAACCCAAGGCTATGACAGAACACATCTAAAGTATTGTGCAGTAGAATTGAACTAGCAATATTATAGTTGTGAAGGCGGCAAACTAGCAGAAACATTAGAACACTGGGCAAAGTGCTTAGTGGTGTTCCGTCTGTCTTTACGTTCTGAGTTCAAATTCTGCCAAGGTTGACTTTACCTTTCATCCTTTCAGGGTCGATAAATTAAGTACCAGTTGCATACTGGCATTGATCTAATTGACTGGCCCCACTCCCCCAAAATTTTGGGCCTTGTGCCTAGAATAGAAAAGAATATTATAGTTGCGAATTTTTTAATCATGCTGCCATGCCTGCACTGCATTGCCTGTTGCTTATGATGATGATGATGATGTCATTGTTCAACTCTAGGAAAACCGTCATCCAGTAGACAAAGGATTAAAAATATACCAGTTATGATCATCTTATTTTTTATTTAGACATAGGGTATCTAAGATTCCATCCAATGTTTTCTTGCTTTATTGTTGGCATATATTGTTGTAGTTTAGCCCCAAGTAAGCCCAAATCTGGTAGGCCTATGCACAAAGATATATCAGCTATGATCATCTCATCTTTTATTCAGATATGGTGTCTCTTTTACTCTTTTACTTGTTTCAGTCATTTAACTGTGGCCATGCTGGAGCACCGCCTTTAGTTGAGTAAATAGACCACAGGACTTATTCCTTGTAAGCCTAGTACTTATTCTATCGGTCGCTTTTGCCGAACCGCTAAGTTACGGGGACATAAACACACCAGCATCGGTTGTCAAGTGATGTTGGGGGGACAAACACAGATACACACACGTACATCATCATCATCATCGTTTAACGTCCGTTTTCCATGCTAGCATGGGTTGGACGGTTTTGACTGAGGGCTGGCAACCAGATCAAGACTGGAGCAACCAGATGGCTGCTCCAGTCTTGATCTGGCAGAGTTTCTACAGCTGGATGCCCTTCCTAACGCCAACCACTCCAAGAGTGTTGTGGGTGCTTTGTACGTGCCACCTGCATGGGGGCCAGTTAAGCGGTACTGGCAATGACCTCGCTCGAATCTTTTTACACATGCCACCGACACAGGTGCCAGTGAAGTGACGTTGGTAACGATCAAGCTCGAATGGTGCCCTTTTACGTGCCACGGGTACGGAAGCCAGTTGGCTGTTCTGGCAATGATCACAACGATCACGTTCAGATGGTGTTCTTGTCACCCTACTAGCACAGGCATAAGTGCCAGTAAGGCGACGCTGGTAACGATCATACTCGAATAGCCTCTCTGTCAATGATCACACTCGTATGGTGCTCTTTGCACCCCACTAGCACGGATGCCAGTCATCGAAATGATTTTGATTTCACTTGCCACAACAGGTCTTCGCAAGCAAAGTTTAGTGACCAAAGAAGGAAAAGCTACGCATAAGCGAGCTGGTTATGCTCCTGGCATAGGCCACATACATACGATGGGCTTCTTTCAGTTTCTGTCTACCAAATCCACTCACAAGGCTTTGGTCGGCCCGAGGCTATAGTAGATGACACTTGCCCAGGGTGCCACGCAGTGGGACTGAACCCGGAACCATGTGGTTGGTAAGCAAGCTACTTACCACACAGCCACTCCTACACCTGGCTACTTACCACACAGTCATTCCTAAGGTGTATCTAAGATTACATTATTAAATTATTAAATTTGTCCTTCTTTGTTGTATGTTAGTTCCAGATCAGTTTTGACACAGTAGACCTATGATCAAAGATATACCAGCCATAATTATTCTGTCTATTATTCAGACATGCTATATTTAGGACTACATAAACACACAAAAAACATGAAAATCCTAGAAGCACAGGATTCTTACAAATCCATGCCAATTTAGTGCAGTGGGTTCAGTGGAATTTCATATGCAATCTCTTTTTCACATTGGGCTTGTTAAGAGATGCCAACCTTACTATTGATGGAATTTAAGCAACATGGAGAATTTGAACACAGAACACTGTAAGTCAGAACAGATACCTCACAGTATCTCTTCTGATACCAATCTACTGCCCTGGACCAGTATGTTATTTTCTGGTCCCAAAAGGATGAAAAACAATGTTAAACTTGATGAGATTTAAACATACAAAGCATAGTGAGTTGAAATAAACACCACAAGATATTGTATCGGAAGTTCTAATGATACTGTCAATTTGCCACCTTATACACACACGTGTGTGTTCTATACAAAGAAGGCTCAAATGAATAACTGGGTAAGAAAATGCAAGTTCCAGACAATAACAAAACAATGAAATTAGAATGATAGTTTTTTTTAATCTTTTTTAGGAGTGGGGCTTATGGAAAAAAAAATTAGAGAGAAAAAAATTATTCTTTAGCATTCTTTTTCCAGAATTGTTAGAACTTTAATTTGGAAGTCATATTAGCAACTTTTACTTCAAACAGCAAATGAAATAACTTCTTCCCTTTAGTTTTCAACTACATCAAATTAATTTCCAAAATATTAAAAATTACCAATACCCCTCAAACAAAAATAGAAAATAGTAATACGCACACACACAATGATTAATGGCAAGTGATGCCAGAGTGGGTAAGGTGGTTGTATTTTCACCATCTGGAATTTTAAGATTCTACTTTCAGATTAACATTAAAAACTTTACATGAGAAAGCTTTTTAAAACTCATAAATCTTTTCAATGTTGGAAATTTTTCTTTTAAAGCAATTAAACTTTGTAGGCGTAAGCATTACAATGGTGTTTAATTTCCACTTCAATACAGAAATAATTATTATTCTTATTATTATCATTATTATTAGTAGTATTATTATCCTTATCACTATTGTTATGCTCTGCTGTTTCACAGAATTGGTGTTTGGTCAGCTTAATTATGCTTCCATAACTTGTGATCTAGGATGAACAACATTTTGTCTAGATTTTTTTTTCAGTTTTTCACACCTGTTCTCACATTTTATCAAGCAAATTTTCAAATAATCCTTACTGAACCTAGAAGACTTTTTCCTGCAGGTTGAAATCAAGTTTTGCAAGATTTGAAATTTGTTCTCAGATGTTTTGTCATTGATCCTATAATAAGAAAGCAGTTTCATGATCTTGTCAAATTCTGTTTCAACATTTGAGTATTTCACACATCAACTTGGTATAATATGATATTTGGTGCTGATGAGAAGAAATGCATACATCCACTAATCTACTAGAGGGTGCTCTCAACCATGGTATTTTTGCACCTTTTTTCTCTACAGTATGAATATTCTCCATGATAAACTGTAGTGAAGAGCCTTTCTATGGATTCAAATATCTCTCAGACATATTTGAACTGGTACCAAGTTTATTTCAGGTCCTCCTCAATTTGTTTCACCATGTCTTCTTTGGTGCACTGTGCTGATTCTCCACAAAAGTTGGTATGGTAGTCTTCTGGTGCTCATCCTGCAGACATGGCCAAACCGCTATAGCTTGTGCAATGGATCAGAAAGTATGGAATAACGGCATCACCAGAGTCCATCAACAAACAGTAGCCACAGCAGCATATAGTCGCGATGACAGTCTCCCTCCAGTCACCAGCTGGGGATTCCTCTTACTTATTTACCAAGTTTATTTTCCTCCCAGCCACAGTTTAGCACTTTTGATCGGAATTCTTACCATTTATTAAAAGAAATTCCTGTTGGGTTTTTTTTTTTTTTCTGGTGTCAAATTGAACTCAGAACATAAATTGGCACTCTGTCAGTTGCAACAACAAGGGCTCCAGTTGATCCGATCAATGGAACAGCCTGCTTGTGAAGTTAATGTGCAAGTGGCTGAGCATTCCACAGATGTGTGTATCCTTAATGTAGTTTTCAGGGAGATTCAGTACGACACACAGAAGTGTGACAAGGTTGGTCCTTTGAATTACAGGCACAATTCATTTTTGCCAGCTGAGTGGACAAGAAGAATGTGAAATAAAGTGTCTTGTTCAAGAAACCTTATTTCACATTGTTGGGTATTGACCTCACGATTGTGAACTGAGTACTCCTAGTCACTAAACCATGTGCCTTCACACTCAGAACAGAACCTTAAATAGAAGTTCTTTTTAAGTACTCTACCAATCCTATCATCCACTATTTTTGAGGATGATAACGATGACAAATCTTTATGTTTCTTTAGCAGAAGGCCACATTTTTGGGAAGGTGTAAGTCAAGGGTTGATTACTATTTTTGTTATTGATTTCATATGGATTAAAAACAGATATTGATACCAAGATTTCAACTCAGAACGTAAAGAGACACAGTTAAATAATACAAGTGTCACATAGGTATGTCATATCAATTACTATACAGTTTCTTTTCTTTCATTTTTTTTTTTTTTAACCCTTTCGTTACCAACCCGGCTGAAACCGCCTCTGACTCTGTAGTACAAATGTCTTGTTTTCATAAGTCTTGAATTAAAATTTTCCAGCAACCCTTAGTCACAATTTATGTTCCTAACATTAGCTTAATGATAACTAAGTTATTTTACTAAATTCTTTGTTATATTTAAAGTAAATGAAAGAAACACAGAGCATCTCAAAATAAATACGGTAATGAAAGGGTTAAGAGTACAATATCCATTCTGCTGTATTTTACTCTTCTTTTAGTTCATATGTGAAAATCCTGCAACAATGTCACTTCAGCATTTCTGAAGGTTTACATTTCCTTTCCCACAAATATAGTTATAACTTTTTTCTGTACATGTATAAAGAAATTTGCTGCAAAAATTTTCTGTGTATTGTTATAGCACTTTTAGTATTCATTCTGAGTTAACTGAATATACCAATACAATCATCATCATTGAACATTCTGCATGTGGATGAGCAGTCTAGCTGATCTATGAGATCATCATCATCATCATTGCCATCACTTCTGCTGTTACTGCTGCCATCATCATCATAGTCATTAAGGTGATTATTAATAAGAACACTGAAATTTATTTTGTGACATGCAGCTATATTTTAGGTGCAAATCCCACTAATCTTAATATATAAAACAGTGTGTGTGTGTGTGTGTGTGTGCACACGTGTATGTTCCTTATGGATTCAGAAACTTGTTTCAGTCATTTGACTGCGGCCATGCTGGAGAACCGCCTTTAGTTGAGCAAATCGACCCTAGGACTTATTCTTTGGAAGCCTAGTACTTATTCTATTGGTTTCTTTTGCCGAACCGCTAAGTTACAGGGACGTAAACACACCAGCATGGGTTGTCAAGCAATGTTGGGGGGACAAACAGACATAGAAACACACACACATATATATACATATATATGATGGGCTTCTTTCAGTTTCCGTCTACCAAATCCACTCAGCCCGAGGCTATAGTAGAAGACACTTGCCCAAGGTGCCACACAGTGGGACTGAACCCGAAACTATGTGGTTGGTAAGCAAGCTACTTACCACACAGCCACTCCTGTGCCTTGAAAATCTTCCACTTAATGTTGGAATCAGTTGTGTATATTCTTCCAAATTGCAAATATAGTTGGATAAATTTGTTGGTGTTCTGGGTTAAAAGGCTGAAATACCATTGTTTCAATTTACCTTCTACCTTACATACACGAGAGTGAGAGAGGGGGGGGGGATGTGTGGCGTGTATGAGTGCATGCACATGAATGCGACAGCATGCTCATATGCAGAAATCATGTATGAGCACATGTGTTCATTTGCATGTATTATCAGAATGCCTTCAATGATCACATTTCTAAAAACATATTGGCTGTCTTTGAAATTTTGCATACAATTCCTGCTTAACAGTGAATAGGCAGAGCAAACCACACTCTCCTTCCTCCCTACTCCACTTCCCAAAATCATTATCATACTCTGTAACTATGTTTGTTCTTTTTATTGCTTACATTTTATAAATATATATATTTTTTATTACTTTTTATTGCTATAATTATTTCTTTGTTCTTTTATCATTATTTACCTTTTATGACTATTTTTCCATGACTTTTATCTTTCATCCATATTTTTAAAAATTATTCTCTTCTACACCCAATCAAAAGCTATTGTTTATCTTGGTTTTCCTATATATTCAAAATAAAGGATTTCTTTGACGACTATTCATATTTTGTCTGAAGATCGGAGACATGGAACTTATGAGATGTATTATAAAATGAAATGTC
>NC_043001.1:55681218-55716218 GCF_006345805.1 Octopus sinensis
CTCAACCTCACCACCATTATAACCACTACCATCAGAATTAGTATATAACTTCAAACATCATTGCTATCATGATAACCATCATCACACTTGTAACCCTGACATCAACCTACCCTTTGTCTTTGCTGTCAATGTTAAAACATTTGTCAACCCACCTGACCACATCAATATAGCTTACAATGAGCCAACATAGAGCCTCTACATAGCCACTTGACCGCTAGAAACATCAGCCAAATCTCACTTAAATTATACTCCACCATTTAAAAATGGACTTGCTGGATAATGTGCTCAAGGAATTCCAGTGCATAGTAGAAAAACAAGATGATTTCTGCTGTAATACATTTGATCATACGTTTGCTCAGTCAGAGCTGACCAAGAAAATATCTTAATTTTTGAAATCTCAAAATCGTGTTGTTACTGAGATTGATTGAGGTTGGAGTCATTTGCCTTCAAAACTTTTGGGGGAGCAGGAGCAAAAAAAAAAAAAAAATCACCAAAAAGATTTGTCTGCAGTGGGTTGGAGGTCAACACAAAATTAACCAGTATCTAACTGGCCTAATAAACAACCCGGTTTAACAATACCATCTGGTTCTTGGATAACTTAGTGTAGGTGGTAGACCTAACAGACCTACTGGTTTAGCACCACCACTCCACTTCTCTTCTTTGGGTATGTTTATTGCTGAATGGTAGGTTTAATACATTGATTGGCATAACAACATCATCATCCCAAAACTCGGGGAAACTTTAATCTTGAGGAGTAGGCTTAACGATACTGATTGGTACAATAGTCCCAACAAATTGTCTACCGTCAAAGAAGTTCATTCTGTAGCAAGAATTTGGAAACATGGACATTGAGTTTCATCTCATGCTTAGATGTTTTTCTGCAGATATTAGCTGCCAGATAGACACAGGTAACTTCACTTTCTCAAGTAGGTGGATGGGGAGCAGCACATATTATGGATATTGTCCTTCTTCTGAAATCTCATATGAACAGTCAAGGAGGGGAGTTAACTGCTGTTACTGACAAGTTTGGTACTCAGTCAGTTACAACTACAAGAGATCCAGTTGATCCAATCAATGGAACAACCTGCTTGTGAAATTAATATGCATGCAGCTGAGCACTCCACAGACATGTGTACCCTTAATGTACTTCTCAGGGAGATTCAGTATGACACAGAGAGTGACAAGGCTGGCCCTTTGAAATACAGGTACTGCTCATTTTTACTAGCTGAGTGAACTGGGGTAACATGAAATAAAGTGTCTTGCTCAAGGACACAACACATCGCCAGGAATTGAACTCACAACCTTACAATCATGAGCTGAATACCCCTAACCACTAAGCCACATGTCTTATCTGACAGGTTTATTACACAAAAAAATCCATTCTCAATGGAGATGGGGATTACTTGATATTACTGACAGTGCGTTACACAAGCTGGTCAGTTTTGGCTGAAGAATTATACGTTCTTGGCAGTTTGTAACATATGCTAATCTGACTCTAGATTTGGCCACAAAACATTGACAACAATAACGACAAGAACAACACTATAAAGGCACTGGGTAAATGGACAAAGCAAAGTAAATTACTAAAATAATTAGGATCAATACAGTGATTTATAAAAAGCAACATTTCACCCTCCACTCTCATGTTCCTCTCTTTGTCAGTGAGTGTTTCACTTAAGAGAGAAGTGTTTATCTTCAGTCCTTTCAATCTTGCTCATCATACAGTCTTTGTTGGAAAATTACCTGCTCTTCTCAACTGAAAGAAGACTATGGAGCAATCCCCATGATGGACTTTGCATGGTAGCTAAATCTATCCCATGTCAACAGCTGTTTGACATAAATTCACAAGTCAGTAGACAGTGAATGAAAGAATTAAGGGTTTCTGATGTAAGCAGGCACGAGGCTATAAATTTGGGGAAAGGGAAAAGTTCAACTCTAGTATATTTAACTGGTATTTATTTTATGAACTGTGGCAGCTGAAAGGTAAAGTCGTTTGAATTTGGAATCAAACAGTAAAGTGAAGCAACTAAAAACTACAGAGTGTTTTTTTTTATACTTCTTATTTAATGTTCTACATTTTCTTCCAAATGTCACCCCTGAACCACACATTTTTTCCAATGATCTACTACTTCTTATTTCTTTACTGCCCACATAGGGCTGCACACAGCGGGGACAAACACGGAGAGACAAACTGATTATGTTGATTATATCAACCCCAGTGAGTAACTGGTACTTATCCCAACAAATTGTCTACCGTCAAAGAAGTTCATTCTGTAGCAAGAATTTGGAAACATGGACATTGAGTTTCATCTCATGCTTAGATGTTTTAGCTGCCACTTTCTCAAGTAGGTGGATGGGGAGCAGCACACGGAGAGACAAACGGATTATGTCGATTATATCGACCCCAGTGAGTAACTGGTACTTATCTAAATGACCCCGAAAGGATGAAAGGCAAAGTCGACCTCAGCGAAATTTGAACTCAGAACGTAGTGGCAGACGAAATACTAAGCATTTCGCCCAGCATGCTAATGTTTCTGCCAGCTTGCCACCTACTTCTGATCTACTACTTATGCCAATCCATTGCTCCTGCACCATACATGTACTTATTCTTGATCATGGTAGACCTAGGGCTAAACAAAAACATCAAGCTCGTGTCAAATGAAGTCAATCATTTCTAAAGAATTTCCAGGAAACCAATAGACAATCCCTACATGATTTCCACTGCAAATCATGGAGTTATGGATTTGTACAAAGATATGTGGAAGGGCATTACAGTCACACACATACACGCACAATAATACACACATACAAACAATAACAAACTTACATACATACCATAGACACATACACGCATAGATACATGTACAAGCATGTAAAGGTGCGAAACTAACTGAGTGAAAGACTTTTCCTACATGTATGCGTATGCATGTGTAAATATGGCTAAGTATATAAATGTGTTTGTGGGAGGTAGTGATGTGTGTATATGTGTGAGAGTGAGATGGTGGCTGTAAATGCATGCAAGAGTATATCTTTGCATATATGCATGCATCCTTATCGAGATATTTAGACAAATGGGTGGTAACATATTGTTGGAACAGATTTCCATTTCCTCCACCACCCTCTGATCATTCACTCACACTTTTCTCCTCAACTCTTTCTTTCCCTTCCCTATCAGCACACACACACACAGACACACACACACACACACATATGTACAAAAGTGTGTGCATGAGTGTGTGTGTGTGTGTAAATATGTACACTGATAAACATAGGTGTATGTTTATACATACATATACATATATACACACACGCACATACACATATATATATATCTACATACACACACATATATATCTACATACACACACACACACACACAAACGTATCTTTTATTTTTTGTTTCAGTCATTAGACTCTGCCCATGCTGGGGCACCACTTTGGAGAATTTTTTAGTAGATTGAATTGACCCCAGGACTTATTTGTTAAGCCAGGCATTTATTCTATTGGATTCTTTTGCCGAACTGCTAAGTTACAGGGACATAATCACACCAGTACCAGTTGTCAAATGGTGGTGGAGAACAAACACAGTCAGAAGGACACACAGATAGATATATATATATACACATACGATGGGTTTCTTTCAGTTTCTCTCTACTAAATCCACTCACAAGGCCTTGATCAACACCTCGTCTAAGGTGCTATGTAGTGGGACTGAACCAAGAACCATGTTATTGTGAAGCAAGTTTCTTACCACACAGCCATGCCTGTGCCTATATATTCATACATACACAAACACACACACACATATATACACATACACACATATATAGATATACATATATTTCTTAAATAGGTTTTGGCCACATAGCTAGGTGTTTGTGTGTATGTGTCAGAGAGAAAGAGAGTTTCTGCATCCAGCCATGAAATACTCCATTTTCGTCTATAGTTACCAGAACTGTAAAGGAATATAAACAACAATAACATCAACAAAACTAAACAAAAAAAGAGCAAAAGTGAAGTGAACAGTGTCTGGGAAAATATCTCTCTTCACACATATCCTACCCTGGAGATATTTTGTTTCTCAGAAGATCAGGCTACATTTATCAACATATTTACTACTACCACTAACTACTGCTGCTATTACTATTAATATTGTAGCTCCTGAATTATCACATCAGACATCAACATTATCATCATCACCACGATCCCAATATCTTTACGCAAGGGAATATGTGTGTGTGTGTGTGTCTCTCTCTCTCTCTCTCTCTCTCTCTCTCTCTCTCTCTATATATATATATATAATATATATATATATATATATATATATATGTGTGTGTGTGTGTGTGTGTATTTAACAGTAGTAGAATAGATCAATAACATATTTTACATAGTGCAAACATTATTTGGTATAGAACTCAATAAGCTGGGTAAAGTGAATAAATATATATTGATTGCATCAAAGTTGGCAGTCTACTCTGAGTTTCACCCTTAGCTAGGCTGCTTACGACAATGATGAACAACCCAGCCAAGAGTGAGACTCAGAGTGGTCTGTCAACACATAATGTGTGTGTGTGTGTGTGTTTTCCCAAGTCCTTTTACAACTTACTCCATAGTGCATGTATTACATGCCATAACAACAGTTAATTTAATTGACTGAAAATCTCTAAACAGACTAGTGAATTTCAGAACATTGTTGTTCCAAACCAAATATAAAGGACTAATAAAAATATGAAAAATTTAAAAAAAACATAAAACTTGAAGACGGGTAAGCTGGCAGAATCGTTAGCACGCCAGGCAAAATATTTAAGCAGTCTTTCATCTCTGTCTTTATGTTCTACGATCAACTTTTGCCAGTGTTGACTTTGCCTTTCATCCTTTTGGGGTCAATAAAATAAGTACCAATCAAGTACAGGGGGTCAATGAGAACAATTTAGTCCCTCCCCGACCCCTGTACCAAAATTTGAAACCAATATATATATATATAAATAATATGGATGATGACTGAAAGAAATTGTAACACTGCCTATGGGACTCAAATGGTATGTCTTCTGTAAACTATGTAGGTGTGCTAACCACCAAAGCAGGATTACATCACTGTAACATCGCCTATGTCAGTAAATCTATATATATATAAAGCAAACATGCAAATACACACAGAAACACATATTTGCACACACACACACACACACATTTCTCTACTCTATTGCAAGTAATTTAGCCCACTGAAAGAACTGAAATCAGTTCTGTGAACCAATGAAAGATGCAAATTCTACAGAGTTGAAACTACAGCCCACAGCAAATTATACCAACCAATTTTGTCGCCTGAACCAATGAACAATTCTTTAAACAGGGAGTGGGGAACCCGTTGCTTACTAATTATATTTGAAACTCCTTTTAGCTGAAGTCTCTCAAAACTCACATGAAAAAAAGGTCAAAAACTTAATACAGAAAACTAGTAATTTAATGTAAGTTGCATACCAATGGATTAGTAAACAGTTTTTATTTCTTTTTCTCAGCACAGATGCACCCAGCATGTTCTTGTGCACATGCTGTTTGCTTCTGCTGCTCTAGACGTCTGGTTCTCAAACATTTTTTACCTATGAACCTCTTCGTTTACTATTTTATTCTGGTGGACACCTCAGAGCCATTCAATGCATAAAAACTAATTTTTTTTACATACTTCTTTCAAAATACCTATTTTGTTATTCGCTCATTCAGTTGTACAGGTTGAACTATGTAAAATGATAGAGAAAGAAACCTAGCTATTTCTTACAATAAATACAATGAAATCAAAATATTTTATGAGTGAATGGATTTGGTAAATGGAAACAGAAAGAAGTCTGTGTGTGTGTGTGTATGTGTGTGTATGTGTGTGTCCCTTCACCATTTGACAACCAGTGTTGGTGTGTTTATGTCACCATAACTTAGTGGCTTGGCAAAACAGACAAATAGAGTAAGTACTAGGCTTAAAAAAACTATAGGTGCTGGAGTCAATTTGTTTGAGAAAAATTCTTCAAGGCGGTGACCCATGGTTGCAGTCTGATGACTGAAACAAATAAAAGACGAATAAAAAACGCATTCTATAACACAGTTGGTGTTAAAGTGCATTCAGCCATAAAAACTAAACCAAAAATTAAGCAGGAATAAAATGTGCCCCTCTGACTTATCTAGGTGATCAGTATTCTTGCATATATGCTGATTCCAGCGACAATGATCTGTTCAACCCATGCCAGTATGGAAAGTGAATGGAAAATGGTGATGATGGTTACACATTTACTATTTAAACTATGCAAGCATGGAAAAATAGATGCAAAATGATGATGATGATGATATTGAAAGTATGCAGGAATGAAGACAGCAGTTAACTACTTTACATTTCCAAAAACTGACATACTTACATATGCATGCACATGTACATGCAGAGGCATACACAAGTCAGAAGAAGAAAATTGGAAATGTCATTGAATAATGTATTTGTTTCTTTCTAATTGTCAAGCATTTATTTCAATTAATTGACAGCAAACTTTATTCTTGCTTCATTATTGACACCCTCCTTCTCTCCACTCTACTGCCTTTCTCTCCCTCCCTTCCTTTGTATCTTCTTCTTCTTCTCTCTCTCTCTCTGCAAGCTTAATAAGCTAGATAATTGGATATACTGTTTTGAAATGGCTTTCCTGAAAGGACACATTATGAAGAGAATAAACATTGGAGTCACTGACCCAATGAAGGCCAGTCTACATGGTTACTCAATCTACTACAAAGAGCAACCAAATATCTACCTCAGATCATATCCTTACATCTTAAAAACAAAGAGGATAGTGGACAAAGTGGACGACGTAGTCCTAAATACACTATAACTTGAAAGTAAAGTAGGATTATCAAAGGACTGTTCCACTAGAGATTGACCTAGGGTTCAAACAACAATAATATATCATTCAGATGACCAAAGCTAAGATAATCTCAGCATAATCACCCAACTTGTTCAATATGAAAGCCAAATACTTATACTAACTGTCAAATGTCATACCCTTTCAGTACCAACCTGCCTGAAACCACCTCTGTTTCTATGTTACAAATTCTGTTTTAAAGTGAACTAAATTAAATTTACCGTCAAAATTCCATGTTAATTTATGTTTCAAAAACCAGCTTAATAATGTCAAAGATATTTTACTAAATTCTTCATTATTTTCAAAATTAATCGAAACAAAGTTAGTTCATGCTGAAAGGAATATGGTAACAAAAGGGTTAATATTCTTTCAACACAAATCTGCTGGTTCCCAAATATAAAATTTATTTCAAAGTGCTCATATTTAGATTAAATCTTTCCACCAGAATTTTATTACAAACTTTCCATTAATTTATTTCCAAAGTCTTATAATGACACAGCTTTTCAGTAGTAATTCCTTCCAATTCTTGAATATTTTCAAAATTAAATGAAACATATATGCTGTGTATTTAATTACAAGTATAGCAATGAAAGCATTATGACATATAGAGCAATAGCTACAGCTGAGAAAGGGTGAGCATGCGGTTAACTTTGTCCCAGGAATGATTACTCTCTTGATATTTCATAATTGTGTCCATCAAGAAAGGAATCTCTTGGGGGCAGTGTGGTCAGTTACTGACAATAGTAACAAAATCTCCCTTGAAATATGCCATCCTAAAAAGGAGAAGGTCAAAGTGAATAATATAATACAATTCTAGATATGCAAAGCTTAGACTAGGGATCTGCTCATTCAGGGTTCACTTGGTGGGGTTAAACATCAACAATAATAAGCTGCCCATCTAGGCTGCTGAATCGGAAAGTCTTTTCAAAGTATTCCAGTAATCAAATTTATCTATGCAGAATTTCACTATGTTTACATAACAACAGAAAGTACATGGCTTAGTGGTTAGGGTATTCCACTCATAATCGTAAGGTTGGGACTTCAATTCCCAGCGACGTGTTGTGTCCTTGTGCAAGGACATACAAATATCCCTCACTTTGCACCCTGCAGTCTTAGAAAAGAACACATCTTATAATACAGTCCTGCATTCTCTGCATATAAGAATGGGATTGTGTTGGTAAGAATGCTCAGATCATAGGTCTGCTTCATAAGTGAAGACCTGGGGCTAAACAACAACACATCTAAGTTGGACTAAGTGAAAGCAAATCTGTGATCAAAAACATTCTAGCTATGACCATTACATTTTTTTTTCTGAAAATTCAGTATTTGTGACTACATTATCTAATACATCCTTTTCTTAAGATGAAAGAATATGATTTGAAGGAGATTTGACTGTCATTTCTACCACTCTGAATAACTATATAGTGGTTCTATTTCAAAGTACTAAACAAAGAACATGATTTCTAGTACTTCAAACTTCCACATACCTATTTCTAACAGTTTGAACTGCCACCTCATGGCTCCCTTGATGGACTCAATAGTACTAAAGTATGTGTGTGTGAGGATAAAATAAATAAAACACATGTGGTGGAAGCATGTTCTGTCTTGAATGAAGAAAAGTTGACAAGATATTTTGTTAGTGTCTATAAGGAAATCACTTCCATAATGTAATTTCTGCTAAGAAAGGAGGAAGTAGAAGGAAAGACCCAGAGGCAGAGGCAGTAAATGTTCACCTATGACCTTTCATTTTCAGTAGAAATTTGTTCACAATAACAAAAATTCTGCAGTCACTCTGATTGCATTCATCCATAGCTTAGCTTGGCTCCAGGCTCTTTTAAAACTAAGCAATGTGAACAGACAACGTACCACCTTCCCCATTACCTTAAAGAATAGCAAGAAGGAAGACAAGCCAACAAAGAAGCCACCATGAAGTTGCCCAACATGCTAAAAATAGCAACTAAATTTCCTTCACAAAAAAAATAAAAAATAAGAGACATTAGAACACATTGGCTCAATTCCACTCAATTTATTGAATATTCAATTTTTGTCTTTGTTTTTATCAAAGCTCTTTCGTTGCTGTTTGCAACCTTCTCGTGACTATCAACTCAATCCCTTATAGAGGGTACTTTTATTTGTCTGTTTGAGATTTTGTTGCATGTGTAACAAACGTGTTGTCTTTAACAGACTGAGTCGATAGTCACTGAGAAGATTACAAAAAGCAAAGAAAGAGTTTTGACAAACAAGAACAAAACAATTGGATATTCAATGAGTGGAATTGACTCGGTGTGTGTGTGTTAATTATATAGACACAATAACTCTCCCTAGATACAATAAAATTTGTTTCAAATCCTGAATTCACATAAAGAATCTTGCAAACCAAATACAAAAATGAAAACACAACAGATACATACTGGTGGGGGGGGGGCGGAGAGAGACAAAAATTATGGTTAGAATGCTTTTACTTACTCATAGGCTTTGCTGGCTTAGAGCTGACCCAACAAGGTAGAGAGAGATACCTGGCACACACATTAGAGTAAGCAGACACAGTAGATAGTGATGCAGTTACTTTATAAGGAAAATTTAAAAAGTTGTAGTATGTTAGGGTAGAATAGGAAGGGATGTAATGTGGTGGAGTGTGTGAATTGTTGAAAGGAAGATTCTGGGTGGGAGGCAATATGTGGTGTAGTAACTTTGTGCACAAACACATGCACACACAAATATAGGCAAGGTAGGAGCAGTACTTGTAATTTATCCTTGTTATGTAACCCTCTCTGTTGTTCTTGTTGCAAATATGAGAAATCACTAGATCACAAACCTCTACATTCTGGATTCAAATCCTACCAAGGTTAAACTCTGACATTCATCCTTCTGAAGTTGATAAAATAAGTACCAATCAGGTTCTAAAATCAATGTATGAAAGTGGGTTGAAAAAAGCTCATATGCTGACTATGAAGGAGTGATGCTAGAGCTGTGAAATACTGCATACATTAATTTCAACTGCATCATTTCTTTCCAGGAAAACTGACATCTGACTGTTCAAAGAACACTTCATAAGTAACTAGTAGTGACTTCTCTTGAAAATGAACAAAATTTGACATTATGATGTTATTAAGTACCTACAGAAACAGCCTTACCACAAGGACATTCATATTGACATGACTGCTACCTTAGGGGATGATGCCCCAGCTTTATCAACATTGCAAAAATGGGCAGCTGAATTTAGGAAAGGAACAGAGAGTCTTTAAGATGACATAAGAGCCAGACATCCTGCAACTACCACCACTAAAGAAAACATTGATTGTGTTCACCATATGATGATGGATGAAAGACAATTGACTAGAAATCAAATAGTCACTGGTGTTAGCATACATATACTGTGAGAGAGTTGAGAATATTTTGTATAATGAACTTGGCATGACGAACATTTCTGGTCAGTGGATGCCACATCTTCTGACACCTTATCTTGCTGAAGTAGTTATGAAGGGCTATCAAGACCACACACCCAGGAAAACTGACAAAAGGAGTCTTGCTTCATTAGGACAAGGCTACAGCATGCAAGTCCTTGGTTTCAACGGCTGGTGAGTGTGACTGTGGCTTTGAACTGGTTGATCACTGTCCCTATTCTTCTAATTTGGCCCAATCTGACTCTCATCTGTTCCCTAACATGAAAAACACTTGGCTGGGAACCAGTACTGCAGGGATGATGATGTCATATCTGTTGATTTTTTTTTTATCAACCAGATGAAAGCTTCTTCACCAATGAGATCCAAGGACTACAACACAGATGGAAGAAGTGTGTGGGCTGCAAGGGGGATTATGTTGAAAACTAAACCTCATTTGGTCACATCCCATGAGAGTATCCTGGTCAGCCTATAAACTTTTCAGCTGACCTTTGTAATAGATTATTCCTTCCCTCTGGCCTTGTACCCAAACTCATTCAAGAGTTAGAAAAAAAGGTTTGCAGCATTTGTTACAGCTCTTTACTTTCTGGCTTCAAACCCTACAGAGGCTGTCATCCTTTCAGTGTGAATAAACTAAAAACTAATCAAGTAGAGGGGTTGGTGGTACCAACACAAATCCCTTCCCCTTAAAATTACTAGCCTTAGCCCTACATCAGAAACCTTAATAAAGTGGTGGATTGGCAGATTATTAGTGCCACACAAATGCCTCGTAGTTTTTTTTTTGTTTTGAACCAAATTCTCACTAAGCTACACTTTACTTTTCCATCCTCCAGGGTTGATAACATTATGTAACACAATTTTTGTCTTTGAGTAGCAGTTGTCATTTCCTATTTGCTTACCCCTAGAAAGTATGAAAAAGAGTTAACAGTTCCTTCAAACTTTACTTTCTTCAAATTTGTCTCCACTTGGACAGCTAGAAGTAAAAAGCTGAACTGTTGAGCTTATGATTTCTGTATTTATACTGCCATTTATGTTGCCAGAATGTTCTAGAAATTCTTGAAACTTTTAGAAAGTTTTAGAAAATTCTGCTTCAGCAACTCAGCACAAAATTTGTTTGAAATGTAATGGAAAATAGGTAAATTTGAAAACATTGATGTCCAAGTTACAAAAGCAAAGTTTGAAGGGAATAGTAGTCATTTCCTTTGATTTCTAGATAGAAGGAAAGAGGAAATAACACTTACCAAAGACAAAATAATAATAATAATAATAAATACAGTGTAATTTAAAGTACCAGTTAAGTACTGAGGGTGAGATATAACTGACTGTTCCCCATCACCAAATTTTTGTCTTTGTGCTTATGTTAGAAAACATCATCATCATTATTATTTTAGAAATTGTTAATATTATTTTAGAAACCTTACCCGTCAAATATTGAGATTGATATATAAGCAAGTTCCTATTCAAATTGTTCATGCATGATTAAAAATCATTAATATTATTATTGTTGTTGCTGTTGTTGTTATCATCATTATCCTCATCATCATCATCAAACCTCACCTCATTGTTCTAGTTATTGTTAAGTTCCAGGTCATATCGAATTGTACAGACCTATGATCAAGGATATCTCACCTTCCTTTAGAATCATCCAACATTTTTGAAAGGAACTAAGAATATATTATCCAATATCTCCTCACATCTTAAGGCAGTGAGCTGGCAGAATCATTAGCAAGATAGGTAAAATGCTTAGTTACATTTCAGCCATCTTTACATTCTGAGTTCAAATTCTACCAAGGTTGGCTTTGTCTTTCATCCTTTCAGGATCAATAAAATAAGTACCAGTTGAGCACAGGAGTTAAGGTAATCAATCCCCTGCAGTTGCTTGCCTTATGCCCAACTTTGAAGCCAATATATCCAAACATTTTTTCCCCACACCCTGAGTCAGGAGGGTGTGTGCAATTTTTAGGCCGTTAGGTTTCTATTTCCAACAAAATGTATGATTATTTTTTTGTCAATCCTATCATTTTACTCCATGTAATCCCTCATCACACAGTTTTTTTTTTATTTTTGTTTTTTATTTCATCTTTGTACTAAAACCCTACAGAAGTATCTAGGGGCTCTGTGTGCCCGAGAAAAGAAGTTGTTATTATTTATTTTAATTTGGTTTTGATAAAGAACCAAATAGATTGGTCTGGAATTTTGAGTCCCCACTCCCAGACCCAAAACAGACAGTTGTTTCCTGTTCCTCAGATGGACTGAGAGATTTTGCAGGCCAGGTTTGGTTAATTAAAATGTAAGCAACTTGTCATTAATGAAATATACCAGTCTGCAAAGGAAGAAGTTAGTTAAGCAGGGATGGTGATGATGAAGGTGGTGGTGGTGGTACTATCAGGGTGGGGGAAGGGAGGGAGGGAGACAGGCAGACAGATAGACAAACAGAAAGACAGCAAAAAAGTTGGATGTAGATGAGTTTGGGCAGCAGGCATTGTCGATGGATAGAAGCGGGGGTGGGGGTTAGAAGAGAGAGGCAGCATATAAAGAACTGGTAGAATATTTGTGAAGAAAAGGGGAGACATGATACAAAAAAACGATTTTTAAAAAAACAGGGAAAAACTGCACTCTATGTACTACCACCTATATTTCTTAACATTGTTAAGATGGATGAGGATGGATGGGACAGACCAGGGACAAAGAAAAAAGTTAGAGAAATATGCATGGAGAAATGTTAACTTTCTGAAAAGCTTGTTTCAAATAAAAGCCTTCAAGCAAACATAGTCTTTACTAAATCTAAAAACAGTTTGGGAATGTTAGGGCATAAAAAAAACCCCACAGTAATGCAAGAAAAACTGTATAAAGTATAATCTTTATAGTTTAAGTAAAAATGATAGAACAAAATGATGAACATGACAATAGTGATTGATGAAGATGATGCTGATTATAATGGTGTGATGAATTCCAGGCCTTCTACCTTGCTAAGTATGCTACCTGGTGATGGTAGTGGTGAAGCTGGTGGTGACAGGCAGTAAACAAAAAAAAAAATTTTTTACTAAAAATACAAATAAGATGATAAAAATGATGATGATGATGATGATGATGATGATGATGATGATGATGAGGAGGAGGAGGAGGAGGAGGAGGAGGAGGAGGAGGACGGTGATCATAATGACACTGCTGCTGGTAATAATGACAATAATGGTGTGTTTAGGTTTCAAACTTTTCCTTTAAGCTAAGAATGCCATCTAGTGGCAGCTAAATGATTTTGACTAGTACGCCACTGACCACTCAAGGGATTTTAGTTGTAACTGTTACTGCTTCATCCCTAGCAGCCCTGACTGCATGAACCAATAATCAAAGGGGTTCCAGCCTTGACCAAGTCATTTTTTGAAAATGTGCATCTAATGATTATCTAATGATTCCTTCCTATTTTTAGGGAGCAGCACATGATTTGAGTTGGGGCTGCAATTTCTCACTTGTTGAGCAATCAGAAAGTGGATCACCTCATTCGTTTGTGAGACCATTTTAGTAGACTAAAAATAAGCCTGAGTGTTGGTTAGGAAGAAAGTGAGTTGTTTAGGAAGTACACTGATTAGTTTCTAAGTACGGATGTAAACAGTAATGAGGAAACCAAAAATTGGTGCCTAATGAATAAAAGACCTGAAGATATTTCTTCTGCATCAAGTTAAGCAAAATCTTGTCATGTTTGGCAATAGAAATGTAGTGAGCCAGTGATTAGCTTGTTCGAAATCTGCAAACAATTATGCTCTTGTTTCAAAGTTGGGATATAAATAAAAATGTCTGTTGGATCAAGACCAACAACGGTCTAAATAACAACACTGGTATTTTCAACACAAGGGCAAGAAAATTCTATATCTATCACACCCCTCCACACACATACACACATGCATGCACACATACATGAATATTCATTTCATATATATAGAAGCAGAAGTTTCGAAACATCATCAAAAGTAACAATTAGTCATGTTGCACTCACTGTTAAGAGCTATGTCAGCAATTATCCACAAAATTCATACAATGAAATGTTCTAGGCATAACCAATACATATTTGTTTTCAGACAAAGTATATCTAGGGCTATATTTTTGAGTGTGACATTCTCCTTTTTGAAAATAAGAGAAAGTGGTTTGAGGATCACTTTACAGCTATTGGCTTATAAAGCCTTACTTTTAAGGATCCCGAAAGTCTTTGAGATAGATTGAAGAACTGTATATGATCAAGTGGAGCTATTCAGGATAGAGTACCAGCTATGACTAACCCATCTGTTATTTGGATACAGGGTGTCCAAAGCTGTAATGTTGAATGTTTTCTTTCTTTCTTTTCTTTTTTTTTTTAAAACAGCAAGATATATTGAGAGATTCTACCAGAATGAGTGACCCCCGGTATGGTCTACCTTGTTGGCATGAGCAGCAGTAATAGTAGCACCAGCACCATGATGATGGTAATAGAAGAGAGGGATTAGCGATAGTAATAGGATAGTTGGTAACTTTGGTGGTGATAATAGTAGTTATAGTACCGGCAACTGGAGGGTAATGCTTGTGGTAGTAATTATATAGTTGTGACTATGAAGTATACCCTCTGCCCTATAGCATTTGAAGGTCACTTTGACCTTCATTTGAAAGGAATTCTCAAAGCAATGAAAATCTCAACCATGTTTGACTGACATTCCCATCTGTTAAAATGTTATTCATTTTTATAATGGCTTTTCTTGACAATGTTGTTCTCTAGACTAGCTTAATAGTATGCAGTAATCAAACAGCTTGATATTCAACATGGTATCATAGTATTGGATGTTGTATTCTCTTATGACATGCTGCCATAACATGTATCATATAAATTCTATCATTATTTGAAACAGTACAATCACTTGCTATATATATATATATATATATATATATGTAAAATTATATACCGCAGTATATCTAATGTGTTTTCTAACACAGCCAAAATGAGACAAGGCCTGAGTCACCAAAGTTTAATAAGGAACTTTGAGCAATGTTCTACAGTGGCTATATTGCAATATATAGTGAAAGAAACCTATACTGCACAGCATCTGTCACAATATTCTGCGATATATTATAAGACGAAGAAAAACTAGAGAGCACTGCAATTTTTTAGCTTTATCACGAAATATTCTGTGGCATATTTTAACAGGACTCCATGTTTTCTTTGTAACAATGTAGTTTAGTATAACCAAAAGAACACTTTTGACATATGATTTGGCAAACATTGATATTAATCATGGCAATTAGTATACTCCGCTGAGGTTAACATGGAGTAGCCGGAGATAGTGGGGGGGCTCAAATGTGGTTTTCCCATAAAAATGGTAGACAGAAACAGCACCACGTTTAAAATGCTGGCTTGGTGATTGCTTAAGAGCTGATAAAATGAAGCCTTCTGTTTCTGATTAAGTCCATGTTCATGTCTTGATAGTTGCTGAAAGTTGCAAGGTGACAAAATACTGAGCAGTATTTCTATCGGTCTTTACGTTCTGAGTTCAAATTCCGCCAAGGCCAACTTTACCTTTCATCCTTTCGCGGGGTCAATAAAATAAGTATCAGGGGCCGATGTAATTGACTTACCTAGTGCCAAAATTTGAAATCAGTATATAAAATGAATAAATAAACTGAATTCTATATTAAAGTGCAATCATCTGTTTCTATATTTAAGCAAATATTGAAAACATCAACTGCAGCACAATATTGTATTTGTATTCCTTGGGCAGAACCCAGTACTTTCTGGTAGGATCACTGAGTTTTGGTTGGCGAAAGAGAGGAAGAAACCATAACTTATGGAATATGAGGATTTGTTCGAAAGCTTATAAGAGAATGGACTCTGCTAAATGCACTCGAGAGGCAGGTGGTAGTGCTAACGATGGAGACAGTTTACCACCTTTCTTTCTTTCTTTCTTTTTTAGTGTGTTCACAGAGAGATGGTGGGATTGCAATGTCAATGTACTTTTTCAGCCCCTTAAATGTAGCCAATACCAAAAGGAGGAAAAAGAGAGGAGAAAATGGCTCAGTACTTGGATCTGTATTTTGTTTATCCACAGCAAAAAGGAGGAAATGGAAAGACACCTTAGGCAAGATTTACCACCCAAGAATAGGTATGGTCTTCTTCAGTTTTTTCCAAGTGAATCTCATTAATAATTACAAGAGTTGATCAAAGGCTATGGTAGATAACATATGCTGGAGATTTGAGCAACATAATCGAATCCAGAACTATGTGGACTGTATAGTAAACTACAATTATAACTCCAACCACATTAACATCAATTTATGATCAGCTGGGGAAGCATCTGTGGTCACTGAACTTGCCAGAAACAACAGCCACATCTCCCTCAAACCACACTCTACACACTGCTGTCTTTAGTTGGGAGGACATGCTGGCCTATCAGTGCTGGTGCTATATGAAAAGCACCTGGTCCACTCTGTAAAGTGGTTGGCATTAGGAAGGGCATCCAGCTGTAAAAGTTATGCCTAAACAGACAATGGAGCTTGGTGCTGTTCTCTGGCTTGCCAGCTCCTGTCAAGTCATTCAACCCATGCCAGCATGGAAAATGGACATTTGATGATGATGATGATGATGATGATGATGAATTGAGAGGAAAAAGTAATAATGACTGGACTGATTTTAATATTAGGTCAACTTGATAGGAGCTAACTTGAGGCTAAGCAACAGCAACATGTATTTCTGCCATGTAAAATGCATACAGATGAATATAAATAAGAATCTCCTTCCTGCAACAGAATTCACCCACAATGCAACATTCTCACTACATTTCATTATTGTTCTTTGTAGTTTTGTCTTGCAGTAAAAATAAGATTGCTATCTTGCTAATCTTGTTTTGTTTTTTGCTTTTCTTCTTATTTTTAACGCATTTTTTAATTCATATATGGAAATAAACAATATTGATTTTAATCAATAATTAATGATTGAAATCTATGTAACTTTTGCTTCATCATCTTGACAATGGGGGTTGTAAGTATTTCAATAGACCTGCCATAGCATTACACATGGGCTAAAAATTTCAATATGAAGAAAAAAAATGATGATGATGATGAGGATGATGATGGTGGTGACAATAGTTACAAGAAGGAAAATAAAAGTAATAATAATAAAGATGATAATAATGATAAAAATAATAATAATGATGATGATGACTTTAAAATTTTTTGTCCTTTTTATTGTTTTTGTTGGTTTTATTTCTTGCTTTCTTTTTTCCGGTGAAAGCTAAGTTAAAGAGAAGAGAAAGAAGAGGAAGAGAAAACAGAATAAAGATCAGATTTTTTCTTTCTTTTTCCTTTCCACAAGTTTTTGTTTCATTATGCCTCTCTCCCTTCCACTACCACCTTCTTAGTTTTTTTCTTTTTTAAACTTTTGGTTTCTTCTCTTAAAATAAATCTTAAAAAGAATATTTTTAATGGCTGTCAGAAATAAAGAGTGGGAAATGTCCTATTAAGTATAAAGAATATATTTAAAAATAAAAGTAAAAAGAAAACAAAATAATGATAAAATTCAGTGATAAAATGGACAATTTTTAAACTAATGGAAGCTACACCATTTTTTTTTTTTTAAGAATATAATGCTATAAAACATGCTGCCAGGGAAATAAATGTTTCCTTTTGAATGGGCTGGGTGGAGCATTGTGTTCTGGTACAAGAGCTTCACATGTAATTTCAGTATAACATTTGAGTTATGTCTCTTTGCCTTTTTTGTTTTTTAAATTAGTATAGAAATATTAATGGTTATATTGAAAAATAAAATAAAATAAAACAGAAAATAGTTATAGTTAATCCTTTTATCAGCCACAAGAGGTCTTCACAAAACTGGTGCTTGACCTTAATTTCAGTTGAGTAAAATGGATAAGAGCTAAATCACTCCTTTATTACAAGTAACTTTGCAAGCTAAGCAAGAATTTCTAGCACAAATTCCACCAATTCTTTCACAAGGGAATTTCCAACTAGGTCACATTTCATTACCGTTAGTTGTTAATTCTACCCTAGCCATCTACCAATACCTAATGAGTATCAATACACAAGTTACCAATTTTTAGCCAGACAGTGATTCTGTCAGATTTAGCTGCTGGTTGAAATACACACAACAATCTTCATGCCACAGTCTAAACTGCAACAATTAGCTACAAAATCTCCTTTAAAGTTTCACCCAATCATCATAAAAATGGATGAATATATTAGATAAGTAAGCCTTGAATATTAGCATGATAGAAAAGATGAGATAGGTACAGTTGGTATTTGAATGATGATAATTCAACAATAATAAGTGCAAATTTTCAATTAGATATTGATCCATTGTAGCTAGTTCCAATTTTTCCGCAGCTAGACAGTAACTTATTATAGCGAGATTGACAAAGGCCATATATTAAGTGCACTGACTGGAGATACTGGACATGCATATACTTTTCTATCAGATCAATTTCTATAACCTAGTAGTTCGTAGTCACTCATGCTAAAATGTTAAAGTAGGTCACTTTCCTGGTCTGATTAGTATGTATTACAAAGATATATATATATATATTATATATATATATATATATATATATATGCATACATACATAGACATGTATTGCAAATACATACACACACGCACTTGTATTACAAACATATATATATATATATATGCACTCATGTATTACATATATGTACACACACACACATACATGTGATAGCTGTCAACCCATCAAATGAGTATGGCCATGGATGATTAAGCGTATCACAACATTACAAGATGAGAGAACATATCCTACCAACGACTTACAGAACTTGTTGCAGATTTGACATTCATACAAATTCTTCTGACTTCTTGGTTGTTCCAGATCATTCTGATGATGTTTTTTTTCCCCCTGTGTACCTCATGTGCCTAAATAAACCTAAGCAATTTATACATGTTTTCATACAGACACACAGACCGACACACACACACACAAACCTACACATACACAAATTTATAGATAAACAGTTAACGGTTTACACGGCTATTACTCAAAGTCTTATAAAGAAGAAAGCATATGTCTAATAAATCAGATGTCCACGAGAAGCAAAGCCTTGACCGCATTCTACTTGAAAGGTACCTAGTGAGCTAACTTGTCATTGGATGTGCTGCGTCATGTGATGAAAAATATGACAAGATTACTGCAAACATTACTGTGAAGCATTATAAAATTGTGGAGGCACTATTAGGGTGTAGGGTAAGAAACTTAGTTGAGATTAACTTTCATTGATAAAAGAGTCAACTTCTTGATTTTTCAATGTTATTATTTTCCAAGTCAGTCAGAACTGACCCGAGACAAAAGAACCTCAGTGACAACAATTATAGATTATTTTGAATTTTCTACTGAGGAATGTCACAGGTTGCTCTAGGATATGCAATTTTTTGAATTGGGAAACAAGTTATAATGTAATCCACTGAGGTGAGTTACATAATTACACCAGGTTATAGTGGAACGGTGGGGGCAGCCACAGCCTTGACTCCTAAATAAGCCAGAACAAGGATATAAAGTTTATCCTGTCCCTGATCATAAAGGACAGCAGATGTTGCTTATACTGTCTTTTGAAGTTACTCTCATTAAGCCTGATATATTATCTCACAATACTATCTAGTAGAACAGGTGTAGTTCACTATACCATGGCCTTAAAAAGGCAAAATCCCTTTAGTGAGGAAGTGGCTTAATTTCAACTAATGTAGGTTGTTTGCAGGAGTGGATGCAGTGTATATGCAGGTTTTGGTTGTTGTGTTTAATCTGGAAGCAATGTTATCTAGGCAACAATAGCTAATCTTAACAATATGTGTTTACAATATTTATGAGGGGTCACAAAGTGGTACCTTTCAATAGATACAAAGTTCCTAATGGTATTTGAAGTGATATCTAAATTGAGGGATAGATTAAACCAGATTACTTTCTGTTTCCTAATTTTTTTCAGGTGTGGAATGAATAAGGAATTCTCCAGATATATTAACTTCCCTCTGAAGTCACTCATGGTTAGAGTCTCATTAAAGTAGAAAGCTGTTGTTTGCAACTAGACTCTTAGTTATAACAAAGAGTAACTGGAATGCTTATACATAAATATAGTGTTCACTTGTCTTAAAAGTTTAATGTAATGCTCAGGAAATTAACAACAGCTATGCTAGCACGGAAAGCTGTAGTTAAAACAAACTCTTTGAATATGCCTATTAGATGCTTTCTAAACATATATCCACTTGTAACCTTTTTGTGTGAAATTGCCAAGCCACCAATTCAGTGCAGACCTAAGATGTAAGGAGAGGCTGCTTTCTAAAGGTGTCAAGAATAAACAATTCTTCAAGGTCAGACCAAACATGTAAGGAGAGGTTGCTTTCTAAAGATGTCGAGAATAAACAATTCCTCAAAGCCAGCCACCTGAGCCTTGTCAAAGCTTCCTTTGGAGACATCAACTGGGTGGGTCTTCTTCCTTGTTTTACCAAGTAGAAATGGCTTCAATATTAGAATGATTTTCTCTCATTCATTACTATCACTGCACCAGGGTAGCTGATATAGATGGATAAAAATCCACAATATCAAATTGATTAAATTCTCAGATGACAGTATGTATATATACATATATGCACAGGTGTTGTTTTTCTTTTTATGTTTGGTTTGTTAATAAATAGTTCTAAGATTAAATAAAGTGAGATATAAGCAGCACTGAATAAAATAACCCTTCAAAGCCAAAGTCTGTTTAGTTGGTTAGTTAAGAGTTAGTAAAAGTGTTGTTTACTTTATATCAGTTCATTAACATAAGAAATTCTAAGGGGAGGGAGTGGGGTAAAAAGCAATCAAAAGATATTGTCAAAGAAAATTGAAATATTAATGATATATTAAATATTAATGGTATTTTGAATGTTGATGCTTTTATAGGTTATCGAATGAGATAAACGCTCTACATGGGGCAAATAAAATGATCAGACATGATATTATGAAGCTAAGTGACAAAAGAGAATAAAATGATTTGTTTTGCAATATTAAAAGCTAAATATTGATAATTCATAACAAGCTTTGGCATTATTGGTGGAATTTCTGTCACTGTTCATACACAGTGGAATTAATCTCTGGATTGTATTAAGCAGTAATCATGAACTGAAGACCGTATTCATATACATGCTAAAAACCTCAAGTAGTCTTTGTTTGTTAGTTAGCAATTGTCTCCTAATATGGTGATGTAATTCTGAGGTGGATGAAGAGAGAAGGAATAATTTACTCAGCCTATATTTAAATTTAGCAATAGGCAGGCTAACATAATTATTGTATTTAGATTTAATTTAGATAAATGCGAGTAGTTGTAGAGGTAAAAGGTCTCTATGTGGTTGCTTGACCTGCTAGAAATAGTAGGTAAATTTTCTACAAATTGTACCATACTATCTAAAAATAAAACACATTGGATTATGTAGTCATAGATAACATTATCCAGGTAAAAAAAAACTGACTACATCTTGGTTGAGAGAAAAAGAATTGTTACAGTTTCAGCCAACAGGGAATTCTTTTTGTAGTTGCTTGACTTGTAAGAAACTGCATGTAAATCTACAACAAATATTTGCTTTCTTTAATAAAGGAAGAACATTTAATGTCCATCTTTCATACTGGCATGGGTTGGACAGTTCAACGGGAACTGGCCAGCTGGAGAGCTGTCTGGGCCCCATTTGTCTGTTTTAACATAATTTCTACAGCTGGATGCCCTTCCTAATGCCAATCATCTTACAGAGAGTACTGGGTGCTTTTAATGTAGTATTGGCATGGGTGCTTTTATGTGGCACTGACATGGGCACTTTTATGTAGCACTGGCACAGGCATTTCTACATGTTGCCAGCACAGGTACTTTTACATAGCCTTGGAATAATTATGGCTGTCCCAGGTACAATTTATTCTTATATAATACATACAGTTTATCTGACAAACATTTTCAAAGATATACTTCACCTTTAGATATTAAAATTGTGCCGATATAACTGTATCCTCCTTTACTGTATTACAACTTCCTAAAGCACACAAATTCCTCCTCCTTGATAAATGCTTCACACTGGAATTCCCTTCCTGCAATTTTTGCAGTCATCTATCCTTCACAAAATTAGCTCCAATGAAGCATATCTGTAATCAACAATGTTCTGGCCAAGACCATCCAATATTTTTTTCTTTTATATATTTGAGACTACAAGGTGGTATAACAGGTTCCTAGACAAGATCTGCAGCATGCCAACAGATGGCAGCACATGGTTGTGTGCACAGTGAGAGCTAGCAGTGACTTTCATGAGGCAGTGTGCTGAGTGACATCATGGTGTTTACTTCACAAGTTGTGAGATTTGTGTTTTTGTGATCACATTTGCTGTAGTCTGCAATTTTGTCATGGACAAAGGGCCAAGGTGAAATTTTGCATAAAACTTAGGAAGTTTACTACAAAGACAGTGAACATGCTTTGGTAATCAGTGATGAAGTAATGGATTGTACACAATATTTCGAGTGGCATGGATGCTTCAAAAGCAGAGGAACATCTCTGCAATACCCAAGAAATGTGGCATTGTACATCATGAATTCACCACCCCACTCCAGGGCCAGACCATCAATCAAGAGTTCAACTGTGATGTTTTGAAGCATCTGAAGGAGAACACTTGGTGAAAGGAACCAGATTTGTGGACCACAAAGAACTGGATTCTTCACCAAGCTCTCTTCCTTTGTAAGTTTCTTGCCAATAACAATATGGCATCACTTCCACACCTGCCTTATACACCAGATTTAGCACCTGCAGACATCCATCTTTTCTCCAAGATGAAAATGCAGCTCAGAGGTCACAGTTTTAACACTGTTGTTGAGATCCAGATCAAATCACAGAAGGTCCTTGACTCGCTTACAGAAAATGACTCCCAGGTTGGATTCCAAAACTGGCAGGAATACTGGGACTGATGTACTGTTGCTCAAGGTATTTTGAATGAGATGATGTTAAAACTTGGGTAAATAAGTTATTTTTTTATTGATCATAAAAAGCCTGGGAACCTTTCGATACCACCTCTTGCATAATAGAGTACAATATAAAAATAAAATTAGCAACTATTTTTAGTTAGCAAAGCAATCTCAAGCTTTAGAAATTAAAGATGGGTATTAGCCACATTAACCTTACCAGAATGGGAGGGGAAGGCCTACAAAGGTCATGGGTATTATTCCATTGTTTCAAAGTAGACAGCAACAAAAAGAAAAAAATATATAATCCAAACTAAAACCATATACACAGTGTTTATAAATTTTCAAAACATTTCTTTTCATAAAAATGCTTCCCCCTACCATTTCCTAGATTGTGGTAATTAAATTGGAAAGTTCCCTGTTAAAATAGAGAAAAGCCAACTTAAGTATCATCCTGATCCAAAAATTAGCCATTCATAACCATTTTTGATAGTTTGTTAAAATTTTATTGAACTGGTATCATGTCCCAAAATCTTAGGATTAATTTAGTTCTATATCTATAACAAACATGCCAAAACTCAAGTCCTTGGTTTGTACTTTTGGATTTAGCTAGGTTTGAAAACATCTGAAAAGCTTACACTTGCAGCATGAAATCCACTGTTTGTTACATGCAACAAAATAGGCTTTACATAAATGTTTTAAAAATTGCCAAAAAAAGTTTCATTTTCAAGAATCTGAACAAAAAAAGAAGGCAACTGCTATTCCATGGACACTATTAATTTGTGTAATTTGAAGATGGTTATCACCTCAGTTTCAAAGATATGACATCACAACTATGGCTAATTATTCATTTAGGCCTAATTAGGCAAGTTTCAACCAATTTGCTGACCATTCAAATTGTCATATTTCCTAAAATATTCATCTGAATTTCACAAATGAGGTATCAAAATGTTTCTTCTTGGATGCTTTCCAAGAAAAAGTGCAGCAAAAGTCAGATTTAAATATTTTCAAAGATTCATAGTGACACCTAAATCTAGTGTAATTAAGCTTTGTAAAGAAAGGTAGAAGCATTTCCTCTTTTAAAAAAGAAATATGGCTACTATGATATAACTACTGATATGTGAACAATATGTGAGCCAAATGAGAAGGTATCAGAGTCTGTGAGTAGCTAAGAAAAAAAATGTTAGTTACAACATAATGGTTGTGAGTTACAAATACAGTGATTGAAAATAAAATTTAGGGTTTCCATGGCAGGATTTCTGGTTCTGTAAAAAGTAGGCAATATGGTTGGTTCTTACTGAAAAAATGTTTATACAGGATGTCCCCAAAATATTGACATCATTTCACACCCTAATAACATAGCTAATTCTCGCTCAAATGATTTCAAATTTTAACAAAATGTGTAAAACCTAAGTTTTTTTTTCAGGGTGAAGAATGAAGTTCAGTAGAAATGAAAAGGTATTATGTGTGTTAGAATATGCTCAATCACAGTCAAACAAGAGTGTGCAACGCGTATTTTCAAGAAAATTCAATAAAGATGCACCAACTGGAAAACAGATTTGGACATGGCACAAAAAAATCAAAGAAGAAGGCTGTCTATGCAGGGCAAAGGGATCTGGGTGACCACCAGTACTGGAAGATATCATCAATCAGGTTTGGGAAACATCTGTGCGAAGCCCCAGAAAGTCTGTAAGAAGAGCATCTATGGAAATCCAAGTTCCTTGTACAACACTTTGGCATGTAGTAAGGAAATGTTTGTGAAAAACACCCTATAAGTTGCAGCACATTCAAGCCTTAAACACAGATAACAGGGAAAAGTGCAAGCAATTCTGTGTTGCTAAACAAGAGAAAATTGAAGGTGTAAAGTCTGTAAAGTGTCTCGTTTTCAGTGAAGAGGCCACATTTCAGATGAATGGCAAAGTTAATAAGCATAATGTTTACATTTGTGGAGAAGAATATACCCCATGCCACAGTTGAGCACATGAGGGACTCACCAAAAGTAAATGTGTTCTGTGCAATCTCCAAGAATTGTCTTTATGGACTATTTTTCTTTGAGGGAAACATGACTGGCAATGTTTATTTACAAATGCTTAAGAAATGGTTATTTGATTATTTCATTGCAAATGAGCATGGCAAATTCATTTTTCAACAGGATGGGGTTCCACCTCACTGAAAGCTGACTGTGCAGGCTTATCTCAATGAGAATCTACCAAGGAGATGGATCAGGTGTGCCAGTGATAATGACAATGTGCTGTTGAAATGACAACCACATTCATCTGACTTGACACCTTATGATTTTCTTGTATGGAACTATGTGAAAGGACTGGTCTATATATCCCACCTCTTCCTACAAGTCTCAAGGAACTTGAGAAGAGAATCACTGAATCACTGGAAAATGTTACACAAGCCATGCTACAGCACATTTGGCAGGAGTTAGACTGCTACTTGATGTGTGTCATGTCATAGGCAGTGCACATACTGAACATTTGTGAAGTTTTGGGAAATCAGTTATAAAACCTACATCCCTCTGAATCGTTTGTTTGAATCTTGATAAATAAATCCCTTATTGTTCAACATGAAGCCTATTTAATTTCATTTGCTTAGGACATGTAGTTACTCAGATATTCAAATGATGTCAAATGTTTTGTGACACCCTGTATTTTAACTGAGTTAATCTGAACAAAGTAATAGAAGTTGCATTATTTTATATCTCAGTCAAAAGTTACTGAGGGTGACTGAAGGGAAAATACAGAAGCTTACCTGAGCTAATCTGGACGAATAAGCCAATCATAATACTCCCACATAAAAGCCATGTGCTGGTACGCATTTTTCCTCATTGGTTGCAAGGGGGGGTCTCCAGGATAGTTACTTCAAAATCTGACTGATACCTATAAGAAGAAAAAAGAATGGTGTTTTTATTATCATGAAGAAACATGCTTTTTAGGGGTTTTTTTTCTTTTTAAATAAATGTCATAAAAATATGATCAGATAATGAACTAAGTAAGAAAACAAAGAAATAAAACTATCCTAGCCAAAGAGCAAATATATTTGTAATTCGTAATATAATTTCATGACTTGAGATTTGGATGGGACACGAGTTCCATAACATTCTGTATGCACATTGTCTTGGTTGAACATTTGAGAAAACGAAAGAGACAAAATAGGATCAAGACAAAGTGAGAAATAGAGAGAGGTGGGGGAGAGGGCAGACAAAAAGTGAGAGGAAGGAATAAACAGGAGAATCAAGTCATTAGGTGAGCATTTTTTGTCAAACATCATACTGAGAGTATTGTCAGTCAAGTGACATCTTGCCTATAGTGCCTCAGGCACACAGCTTCAACCCGGTTCTACAGGATGTAAAACAGGAAACAAAAAAAGAAATTAATAATAATAATAATAATAATAATAATAATAATAATAATAATAATAATAATAATAATAATAATAATAATTTATTTGCTACCAGGGCAAAACAAAAAAGTGGGAACAAAGTCAACTATACAAGCTTTAGTCTCTCCCTTAGTTCTGCTTTCAGAGAGTTGAAAAAGAGAACTAGTGTGCATGAAAACCACACACAAAAATGTTGTACACATGCATGTGAGCATGTGTGCATAAAGTTTTATATGTATGTGTGCATGTATATATACATTTGAAAATTAGGTTCTGAGAATAAATACTACCAACATATAGAAATTATTAATGAATATAGAAAATAAATACATACAAATCAATTCAAAAACAAGGACAAAGAAAAAGAAAGAACTAACTCTCCCTCTTTTACTTGTTTCAATCATTTGACTGTGGCCATGCTGGAGCACCGCTTTTAGTCAAGCAAAGCGACCCCAGGACTTATTCTTTGTGAGCCTAGTACTTATTCTATTGGTCTCTTTTGCTGAACTGCTAAGTTACGGGGACAAACACAGACACACAAACGCACACACACACACACACACACATATATACATACATATATACGATGGGCTTCTTTCAGTTTCCGTCTACCAAATCCACTCACAAGGCTTTGGTAGACCCGAGGCTGTAGTAGAAAACACTTGTCCAAGGTGCTATGCAGTGGGACTGAACCCGGAACCATGTGGTTGGTAAGCAAGCTACTTACCACACAGCCACTCCTGTGCCTAAGCAAATCTATTTTTCAAATTAAATAGTCTTTGAGAAATAATACATGGGACATAGGAATTTCTGGCTAAACATGTATGTTATAAGAATCTATCATTAGAATTTAAATGAAAAGCTGGTAGACAAATTGTTTTCATTGCAGTATTTTAATTATGCTGTTACAGAGGAGAGCAATAAGCCTGAAAACTTATTTAATCTCAACATGTACATTTAGACATTAATTAAAATTATTTTCTGTTTCTAAATGACATTTTTATAACTTTCTTTTTTCTAGTTGAAGAAACAAAAAGTACCCCTCCCCCACCACCCAAAAAAATAACTTTAAGAAATATTCTTCAGAGACGTATCTTTGATTAGTCGTCCAATGTTGTGTGTGTAAACATAGATGTATTGTATGTTTAAACACTGACTCTTGCAAGACTTTGGAGCAGGTACAGCCGCATGGTTAAGTTCGCTTTCCAACCATGTTATTTTGTGTTGAGTTCCAATGCACAGCACTATGCGCATACACATGTATATGTCTATATTTATTAACATCTGCACTCTAAAGTTATGATGCCTGAGAGATGTTGATGTTGACAGTCTCCTGTACCCATATATGCATGTATATATACATGTAGATGTAGGTACATACATATATGTATGTATATATGCATATGTTTTATTTATTAATTTGTTATTATATGACGGAACGCACGCATCCATTTCTAAGTAAGTTTGTTCTATATATATATATATTTATATATATATGGAAGTAGAATTATATATAAGCATACACTCATAGACTTCTGTACACATGCATACATGTCTATAGTTGTAGAGGTATTTGATATTTCAAAGGTTGAGTGCATGAACAAAGCTTTAACTCAAAAAAATTTATCTAACCCATGACAGTAAGGAAAAGCAAATGCAAAACAAGGAAGAGATGATGATATATGTGTGTGTGTATGCGAGTGTTTGTGTGTGTGTGTGTCAGTGTGTGTATTAATACATATATAATATACACACACGTATATATAAACAGCTTAAAGTGAATTTTATGGAAACGATATACATCATAATTAATACCCCATAGTCAACACATTCAAAGAATTTAGGTTACATCCTGAAGGCTGCAGAGCACTTTGTATATAGAATAAAAGGGAACAGAGGTGATGGTAGGTAGGTGGTTTGAATAGAAGGAAATAAAGTAATGCTGCAGTAATATGTATGTAATAGGTGCTGACATATAATGTAAATACTGGTTTGATGGCAGATTATGAATATAATGGAAGGACACAATGCAACAGTGGTATGGTACATACAAACTACAATGATGATTTCATGCAATCTCAGAGGAATAGGTTTGGTTGGTGGTGGTGGTAGTGGGTAGGACAGCAGTAGTGGTGGTAGTGGTAGAAATGATTTTAATAGGGATGGGCAGTGGTGTTTGTTGTGGTAGAAGTAGTGGTAATAGTAATCATAATAGTAGTAGTAGATGTTACAGTGGTGGTCTTGGAGGTGGCAGCAATGATTTATTTATACAGGCAGAAATTTGTGATATTGAAGCAGTTTCCGAATTTCATTAACAGCATTAGTAAATTTACAATGGTTAAAAGCAAGAACTAAAACTGAGTCTAACATTTCAATCAATAGGATCTTATTATTAATAATAATAATTGTTTCTAATTTAGACACAAGGCTAGAAATTTTATGGGAGGGGATCAGTCCATTAAATTTGATGTCAGCACTTGACTGGAACTTTATTTTATTGATCCCAGAGGAATGACAGAGAAAATTAACCTTGGGATTTGAACTTACAAGGTAAAGTGTTGTAATAAAATACCATAAGGAATTTTGTTCAACTCTAGCAATTTTGTCCAATGAAAATAATAATCATTTCCAGCATAAAATAGTTCTAATTTAAGTACAAGCACAGCAATTTGAGCTCGAGTTAGTTGGTTAACCCCTTAGCATTCAAACCAGTCATAACCGGCCAAAATATTCTCCCAGTTTTATATTGAAACTGAGCAGATCAGGCCTCTCACACCTACCCTGTGATGTCATTTTAAAACTAAACAATCACATAACTGAAATCTCTAAACTACAAGATGATGGATGATTAATTCAGCACAATATAAATATACAAGCATCATTTTTGCCAGAATAATCTGAATACTAAAGGATTAAATCAACAGCAGTCCTTGACTGGTACTTATTTTATTGTTGGTGCCACTGGATGACAGGCTCTGGTGATGATGTTATTCCACACCTTCCAATCCATGGTGCTGGCTTTAGCTTGCTTGAGGTCAAGGCATGGCAACATCAGGTCTTTGTTTCACCCATGTCTTCTTTGGTGTGATAGTCTCCTAGTGCTCATTCATGTAGGCACCACAGTAGCATATTGGTTGAGAGGACAGTATCCTCCTCTGGTCACCAGTCAGGGATTCTACTTACTTATTTTATTGACCCAAGGAGAATGAGAGGTAAAGTTAACTTCACTAGGATGTGAACAGAGAATGCTAAGGAGCCAGTCAAATATCATAAATCATTTTGACCAACACTCCACCAGTTCTACCGATGCAGTAAATTCATCAGATTATTTTTAGCTGCTCACTCTTACAAAGATAAAATATTAATATATACACTGACTCAACCAAGTCAATAGATATGTGTATCAAACAATATACCAACATTTTGGTGTAAAAACTGAGAAGTGATAGAAACATATGTATAAAGATGTACTAAACACTGTACATACCACTGATTTGGGTTTAACAGACTTGAGCATATCTGTCCAGATTGCTGAGGAGATTTAGGAAAACAATCTAAATATAATTCTCAAAGATAGGAACAAGAATCTTTGTACTCAAAAGACATTTCAATTCATTCTGGTCCATTACTACTAAAGTACAAGGATCTTTAAATGGAAATAAGTAGGACATGGAATATGAAATTAAAAACAGTATCAATAGTAACTTGGTATCATAAACAAAAACATAAAAACCTATACCAGCTCTCACAATTCTGTATACAATTCAAAATATAGCTCTGATAGGCATAGCCCACATCTTATGCAAGACACTTTCAAGTCTAATAGCAGCTACTTACACAATACACTTCCTACACAACAGTCTCTGTATACAATTACCACCCAATAAAATAATAGTTATACTGTTACATAGCTTGGCATCCAGTACTATAACACATCCAGTGCATGTAACTAGTCTCCTATGCAACACACATTCTACACAATTACTACTCAACAGAGCATATTCTATAACCAACACTAGAAAATATAACAAACACAAATTACATGGAACACTAAAGTAAAACGGAAATACTTTCCTACACTCCTGACACAATGCTACACACAAGTCAACAAAGCAGCCTCTACATGGTTGCTCAATCTGTTAGCAAAAACAGCCAAATATCCCTCAAATTACACCATACCACCTTAGAATGTATGGCAATGCACTAGCGTCACTAGAGTGCGTGCTGCCTGGGGTGACCCTCCTGTTTGCTGCCCCTGGATCCCACAAAAAAACACATATTGCCTACAGCAGACCCAAAAGTGCCACTCCTTTAAAAGCGCCATCCAGGGTGGACAGTTCCTACCCACTCACCCCAGCTACACTAGTGCTCCAATGTGGATGATGTGGTTTTTGAGCTCTCTGCATTTAGGACACAGCTGTGAAGCTTCTGATTATGTCAATGAGAGTAGGGCTAAATAATAACAATACTGGTCATGCCTCAGGAATGTGCAAGTATACTTGATGGTACAATAGACATCAGCATGAAATTATATAATGAATTTTATATCTATCCATATATCTATCCATTTCTCTCTCTCTCTCTCTCTCTGTATATATATATATATATATGTAGTTTAAATTTCCAGAAAACAACAAGCAGGTGTATTAGTTTAACGCTCAGGAAGAATGGAAAAGCCTTTACATTTTGAGCCTATGCTCTTCAACAAAAAGGATTAAAAGGAAGAAAAAAACCAGAGATAATGAAAAAACAGAAAGAGAAAAATACACTTATATATATATATATATATATACATATATATATATATATTATATATATATATATATATATATATGCATATATATGTGTGCATATATATATATATGCATATATATATATATATATCTACACACACATGCTTAATACGAATCTATGTGAGCGTGTGTGCACATACATGAATATAACACCCATGTCAGTTGTTAGCTGTCAAAACACTGCATCCTTCAAAAAAAATTCACTTTTCCTGACATACCTGTGCATCATTTCCTCATTATGGCATTTTACTTTTCAGTTTTCTGTCCTTTTGTTATAACCCTTTAGCATTCAAATTATTCTGTCAAACATAATGCTTATTTATTCACACTGTTTTGAGTTAATCAAGCACTATCTCATAATTTCGAAATTTCACTGATCCAACTGTTTAGTTTTAAATGGATGTAGTCGAGTAGGTGTGAAAGGCCAGATGTGACTGATATGAACTTAAAACAGGTAAAATATTTGGGTTGTATGTGGCCAGTTTAAATGCCAAACGGTTAATCCAGTGCACTATTATTGCAGTGCTTCTTTACTTGACTTATCACTGCTTTTTGTTTGTCCCCTCTTTTACCCTTTATTAACGAGTTATGTGAGCACCTGAGCAAGGAGTAGAATAAGCTTGTTATTAGTTTTATATACAAATAAAAAATGCATATATATATGTGTGCATGTGTGTTGTGTAGGAAGTGATGATTTCAGATAAAAGACAGCTGTGCAAAAGCAATTTTTTTTTGTGTGTGTGTAGCTTGTGTAAGAATAAATGCAGTTAATTGAGATAAATGAGACTAAGAATAGAAATGAAAGGTAAGAGAGACAAAAGGAAAGAAAAAGATAGGGAGATGGATGGATAAAGAGAAAATAAAAATGACAAAAAAGGAGCAAATAAGAAAAAAGAAAGTGTTGTAGCGAGTTAAAATATAGGAGTAAACAGGTGAGTTTGCTGATAATTTTGAAGTCATGATCATATTTTTAATGAAACAAACTGCTTTTGTGTTTCATTTAATTTCAAAAATAACGAAAAATTCTGACAGGTTTTAAAATAATAAACTTTGTCATCATTAACTCTTTCATTACTGTATTTATTTTGAGATGCTCTGGGTTTCTTTCAATTATTTTGGATATGACAAAGGATTTAATAAAATAACTTAGTTATCATTCAGCTAGTGTTAGGAACATAAATTGTGACTAAGGTTTGGTGGAAGATTTTAATTCAAAACTTATGAAAACAAGATATTTGTACTCAGATCCACAGTCAGTTTCAGCCGGGTTGGTAACGAAAGGGTTAAGTTAGTGTTTTAAACTTTTAAAAGGTTTTCAAACCAACCTACAAGGAATAGCAGTCGCATATGCTGGAAATCATACCCTAGAGAGAAAGATAGAGAGAGAGGTGGGTGAGGGTGGGGGATTGACCAAGACCTAAAAGTCCTATCGCAGTCTCTCCTGTCAATTGGTGTGCTGCCATTGAGACAAATAAACTGAAATACTTGAACACTTACTTAAGGATTTTCCCGTGCACTGTCTATTTTGCCACACCACAAAGAAATATTTTTTTAGTCATTGACAAGTGAAGGGATTTAAATGCACAGAACTGGAACAGGTTCTGCAAAGCATTGCATCCAACATTATAACAATTCAACCAATTTACCACTCTGGATTGTCATGTTAGCGATCTCAAAACAATACATGTTGACTTTAGCAGGATTTGAAGTCAAGACTACAAAAAAGCAAAACAAATACCACAAGGTATTCTATTCAATGCCCTCATAACTGCCAAAATCCCTAACTACCTTAAGAAAAGGAAACATAGGATAGGGTATGGCTTAACTCTTTAGCATTTCAAAAGGCCATATCCAGCTAAAATATTCTACTAGTTTTATGTTCAAACAGGTTCACACCTACTCTATAAGGTCATTCTAAAAATAAACAATCACCTCATTGAAATCTTGAAGTTATGAGATAATGTATGATTATTTCAGAAAAATGTGAATAAATAAGTGTTAACTTTGACAGGAGTAATCTGAATGCTAAGGGGTTAAGGGAGATTTGGCAGCTATTTGTAGCAGGTCAAGTTACTGTTGGCATATCTAAGAGGTTCTGGATCAAACAGAAGACTGCCAGAGCCAAGTAGTTACATCTGTAAGATTCTCCCCAGTACTAAATCCATTAAAATGTCATCATAAGTCTATAACAAAAAAATCGACTGTAAGAATATTGGTTTCAAATTTTGGCACAGGGCCAGCAAGTTCAGCGTAGGGGTAAGTCAATTATATCAATCCCAGTGCTTGACTAGTATTTATTTTATCAACCCCCAAAAAACGAAAGGCAAAATCGACCTTGGCAGAATTTGAACTCAGAACATAACAGATGAAATGCTGCAAAGCATTTTGCCCAGCATGCTAACAATTCCGCCAGCTCACTGCCTTATCCACTGTAAGAATATTGATGTCCATTTCGGCTAAACATTTAATCCTCAATGTTCCAGTCCATCTAGCTCTCGGAAATAGCTAAAAACAGATACTTAGGAATGTTATCAGAGACAGAGTGGCATCAGACAAGGGAGAAGATTGGTTTTTCTCTCAATATAGCATAATTGCTTTGAAACCACAGCCTAGCATTGGCCTTTGAAAGCCCTTCAGAGTTTATGAGGTAATTTATATTCAACTTCATGCTACAAATATGCCAAAGTAAAAAGATAGGCAGATGACCAAATTTATTAAAACACAACTAATTAGATTCTCATTTCACATCCACCAACATGACAGGCACATTATCTCTTTGTTTTAACCACACTAACATATCTACTGTAAAACACCATAAAAATATTTTAATTCTAAATGCTCTCTGATTCATTCCTTTAACCTTCATGGCTCATATTTCATTTAAACACACCATACTGTAACACTGCTGTTATCAGGTCTTACATAAGCCATGCTACTTCATTCATCTGCTATCACTTCTTTCAGCAAAAGATTTTTGTTGCTGTCTTCAGCTAAACAATTCTTGATGCTCAGTGTTTATATGTGTGTGTGTTTATGTGTGAGTGTGTGTGTGTGTGTGCATGTGTGTCATGTCGTGTGTGTATGCATACATGTATATGTGCAGTATATACCTATATAAAGAGAGAGAGAGAGAGAGAGAGAGAGAGAGAGAGAGAGAGAGAGAGAGAGAGAGAGAGAGAGAGATTTGTTGAGAGTTTAAGGAATATAATCAGTAAAATACTCATTTATTTAGTTTGTTCCAAATTAACTTCAGCCATTTATTTTTTACAGAAATATTTATCTATTCATAGGAATGGCTCTATAAAAAAATAAACAACTAAATAGAACTCAAGAAAGCAGAAGATAACCCTATCCAAATTTCAAGATGGCTGATGTCTCATACATAATGTAAAAACAAAACTAGTCTATAACCTAAGATATGAACATAGCAAGGATGGAAAAAAAAATCTCTGAAAATGTTTTATTTGCACTTTTATTCTAAGAAGATTAGAATGATCTTGTTATTATTGCTTTTGCTTTTGTTATTTTTTTTTTTTTACTGCTGCAATATTCCACCCCTACTAAACATATCACTATGAAGAAGAATTTGCATCA
>NC_043001.1:55721218-55751218 GCF_006345805.1 Octopus sinensis
ACCAACAGCTCTTTCTATCTCTCTACATCATCATCATCATCATCATCATTTAGTGTCTGCTTTCCATGCTGGCATGGGTTAGACAGTTTGACTGAGACTGCTAAGCTTGAAGTATGCACCAGGTTCCAATCTGATTTGGCATGGTTTCTATGTCTGGATGTACTTCTTAATGCCAACTATTCCAAGAATGTAATGGGTGCTTTTTATGTGGCACCAGCATCAGCCATAACTATGATTTCACTTTGACTCGACAGATCTTCTCAAGCATGGCATATCACCAAAGATCTCGGTCACTTATCAATGCCTCTGTGAGGCCCAATGTTCGAAGGGTGCTTTTTATGTGCCACTTACATGACACCAGCATCAGCTATGACTATGATTTCACTTGGCTTCACGGGTCTATATCACACATATCTATATCCTCATTTTTACATCCAATTTATCTATGCTGGCATGAGTTAGATAAGACTTCTTGATACAATATTCTATAGCCAGATACCCTTCCTGATAACACTTATTTTTAAACTCCTTTCAGTTTCTGTCTACCAAATCTAACTCACAAGGCTTTGGTTGGCCCAAAGCTATAGTAAAAGACACTTGCTCAAGGTGCCATGCAGTGGGACTGAACCTGGAACAATGTGATTTGGAAGTAAACTTGTTTCCACACAGCCATGCCTGCACCTATAGATATATATGCACGTGTTTGTATGAAAACACCCACAATTTAATTATCTAGAATTTAATAAATAGATTATCTGATACTTTTTTTCACCTTCTCTCCTACCTAATCATGTAATACATTTGACTTAATGACAAATATTTCCTGCAAATACATTCCATATATGCACTTTCAGACAGCATTCACACATACATATGCATACATGTGTACATACAACTGTACTATATAAATGTGCACAAGCACATACATGAATTACGAGGAAGCATACTTGCAAACACAAAACAGACAGCAAGCAATAAACTTTGCCATAATTTGATAGAATCTCCTGACACTTCTCCCTTGCAATATCTTATTCATATTCAAGTAGTTACAAAATATAAAATAAAAATCTCTCAAATGACACACTATAGTTAAATGGGAGGTTTGGAGGAGGAATAAATTATTACGTTGTGCTAGAAATGTTACTCCGATTGAATGCAAAGACCAAGTCTTCAACGACATAACAAAAGAAAAGAAACCAAACATTGGCATCAAGTATGCAGCAGCATATGAGCAATGGAATAATTGAATTATTAACCCTTCAGCATTTAAACCGGTCAGATCTGGTCCAATTATTCTGCCTGTTTTATGTTTTTAGTTGGTCAAATCTGCTTTCTCACCTATCCTAACCCTTTATATACCAACCTGCCTGAAATCACCTTTGGTTCTGATACAAACTTGTCATTCTAAAGTGATCTAAATTAAAAGCTTCCACCAAAATTTCATGTTAATTTATGTTCTAAAGCCCAGCTTCATAATGTCTAAGTCATTCTAATATATTTTTTATTATTTTAAACTAATTGAAAGAAAGGCAATATATTTCAACAGAAATACGGTAACAAAAAGGCTGGAAAGTCAATCTAAAAATCAACAATGACATCATTGAAATTTCAAAGTTACAAGATAATGCATGATAAACTAAAAACAATGTGGTGGTTGTGGGGAAAGAAGCTTGCTTCAAGCCACATAGTTCAGGGTTCAATTCCACTGCATAGCACCATGGGCAAGTGTCTTCTGCTATAGCCTTGGGTCGACTGAAGCCAAGTGAGTGAATTTGGAAGACGGAAACTGAAAGAAACCCCTTGTGTGTGTGTGTGTATATATATATATAGCTATGTGTCTCTGTGTCTGTGTTTGTCCTCCTACCACCTCTTGACAATCAGTGTTGGTGTGTTTGTGTCCCCGTAACTTAGCAGTTCAGCAAAAAAGAGAGAGATAAAATAAGTACCATGCTTAAAAATTAAGTACTGGTGTTGATTCATTTGACTATAAATTCTTCAAGGCAGTGCCCCAGCATGGCTGCAGTCTAATGACTGAAACAAGTAAAAGAATAAAGGAATACATAATCTGAATGCGAAAGGGTTAAATAAGAAATAAACAAATGGACCCTCGTCTGCCAGTTTCAACAACAAGTATTTTAATTATTTGTGGCTGTATGGAAAGAAGCTTGTTTCCAAAACACATGGTTCTGGGTTCAGTCCCATGGCATGGCACTTTAGGCAAGTGTCTTCTACTATAGAGTAGGTGTGACAGGCTAGATCTGGCCAGTTGAACAGAGAATTGGTAGAATGTTTGGGCCTGATATGGCTGGTTTAAGCCTTTAGTATTTAGATTATTCTGTCAAATGTAATGTTTGTTTATATTGTTTTATAAATTAATCATGCATTATCTTGTAGCTTTGAGATTTTAATGATGTGATTGTTTAATTTTAGAATGACATTTTGTGGTTTTTGTTAGGGGCCAGATCTGGCCAGTTTCAACATAAGACAGGTAGAATATTTTGGCAGGACATAGCCAGTTTGAATGCTAAATGGTTAATGTAATTTTCAAATTGAATCATCATGGAAATGTGTGGCAAGGATGGTTCTTAAAAATATAGCTGTAGTCTTCTAATGGGCTTCTGCAAAGCTGACTGACACTTTGATCAAAACCCAAGATTTCATGATTGATTACTAAACAAACTTCTTAACTACTCCATCAAGCATGCACCAATCTCTCTCTCCCTCATGTGTGTGTGTGTGTGTATGTGTGTGTGTGTGTATATGTATATATATATATATGTATGTGTGTGTGTATATATGTATATATATATGTATGTTGTATGTATGTGCATGTATAGATATATGTGTGTGTGTGTGTGTGTATATATATATGTATACATGTGTATATATGAGTGTGTGTATGTGTATCTGTGTGTGTGATCAATCCCCATTCATTTAAAATCCACTTTTCCATCATTGCATGAGACAGATAGAAGTTACTGAGGCAGATTTTACTACAACCTGACGCTCTCCCTGTTGCCAACCAACATAATATTTCCCCATAGCCCAGACATGCTTTTCTGCAGAAGACTACAACCTTCACATGATCTCAAAACAAAGGTACATACACACACACACATGCTTATACATGACTGGCTTCCGTAGGTTTCCATCTTACAAATCTACTCAGAAGGCTTTGGTCAAACTGTGGCTACAGTAAAAGAACACTGGCCCAAGACATCACACAATGGGACTGAACCCAAGGCCACATGACTGGGAAACAAGCTCCACACACAAAACTTAAAGGGGGTCCTTTCAAACTCACTTGATCTGTTAGACATGGCAGTCAAATCACAACTTCCTGTCTTATGGAAGGAAAGATAATTTAGATAATGTGGAGACAATATCTGAAACAAAAGAGTAAGGCAGGATGGTCATAGCTGGAAACCTTTTATCATAAATCTACTGAATCAGAGTTGATTGGGGATTAAATAAACAATATTTCAATGTAACAAGGAGCTTCTATGGAGTTAATCCACTTTAATCCTTTAATCAACTCTCATGGCAGTTTAAAGGTATTCCAGTATTTACCATCTCATCTCCAATCCTCCAATACCAGCATACTGTTTCTAGAATTATGCTGTCTAATGTGTCCTATTCTTTTAAGACATTAATTTGAAATTTGGAGGAGATTTAGCTGCTATTATTAGCAGTGAAGACACATAGCTTAGTGGTTAGGGTATTAGGTGATGAGTTTGATTCCTGGAGCAAGACATTCTATTTCACATTGCTCCAGTCCACCCAGCTGGTAAAAATGAATTGTACTTGTATTTCAAAGGGCCAGCCATGTCACATTCTGTATTGCGCTGAATCACCCAGAGAATTATGTTAACCCTTTAGCATTTAAACCGGCCATATCTGGCCAAAAGTATTCTGCCTGTTTTATGTCCAAACTGGCCAGATCTGGTCTCTCACACCAACCCTACAATATCATTTTAAAAATTAACAGCTACCTCATCAAATTCTCATAGTTACAAGATAATGCATGATTAGTTCAAAACAATGTGGATGAAAAAGCATTAATTTTGGCAGAATAATGCGAACACTAAAGGGTTAAGGGTTAAGGGTATGTGGAGTGCTCAGCCATTGGCACGTTAATTTTTCACAAGCAGGCTGTTCCACTGATCAGATTAACTGGAGCCCTTAACATCATAACCAACAGAGTAGCAGTTGGTTAGTTATTTCCAAGTTTATCACAAAACAGTTCCCACATTTGCGCATATGTGTGTGTTGCATTTCCAGTTTGGTTTCTTTATGATTTGTGGTTTCTGTTGTGTTTTTTTTTAACCCCAAGCCAATCCAGATCAAGTAAATTCATGATCAAAGCCATTCCATCTTCTTAGAGGTATTTCATGTGAAAGTATTGTTGCCTTCCTTGCACTCAACAAGGGTGTCATTTGATGAGTAACTTGACTGCTATTTCTAACAGGCCAACAAACCACAAAACAACTCTTGTGTTTGCTTGTGTGTGTGTGTCAGATTTCTGAGTGTGTGTGTGCATGCATGTGAAGCCTGTATGTGTTTGGTATGTGGTTTGTGTAGTTTTGTCTGTATGTGTACAGGCATGTATTATTTGTATGTATTTATACATATGAAATTTTGTGATATATAACCATAGACACATGCCCATGTGTGTGTGTGCATGCATGCATGTATGCACAGGTGCCTGCATGCATTTTTATGTCTGACAGCTCTGAGCATTTGTATCTTTCTGAATTTATATGTATGTAAATGCTTATGCCTTTTTTAAATCTGACAGTATCTTTGAACAATATTTTTTATGAGTGAGAGGGTGTGTGTGTGTGTGTCTGCAAATGATGGCATACATACACAGGCACACACACACACACACAACCCATCTTTAGAGAAAATAATGTGGGTGGGATTAGGAAAAGAACATAGTGTTTTCTTTACCTTGCATGCGTGTGTAAGTGTATCCATGTTTGGACTGGGATGCTGAAGAGCCTGGTTTTGAGAGAATAAGTGTGTGCTTTTGTGTGTGTGTGTGTGTGTATACATTATACATATATATATATATATATATATATATATATATATATATATATTATACACATATGGGTGTGTATATGTGCAAGAGTGCAGAAAAGGACTGATGGTGGTGGTGGTGGTATTATAAGATGCTTTTAAGTGAAATGGAGTTCAAGGAAGAGGTGGAGATATAACAACAACTTATTCTTTAACCTACCTAATCCCCCTGCACACATTCCCTCCACCGCTGCCACAATCGGATCACCACAACCATCACCACCACTGGTTGAAAGGTGACAGAGATGGAATAAGGTGATAGCGTACAATATGCTGTAGGAAGCTATATTAAGGGGCTTTCTGCATACAGATACATCTGTAGATGCATAATCAGACAATATGCAAGCATATACACAAACATATATACATGCACAAACACATACATATGCGTGTGTGTGTGTATGCAGCTATGGATGTGTCTGTGCATATATGTATGTGTATAGACATATATTTCTCTTTCAGAAGCCAATGGAACTCATTAACAAAAGCTAAAAGTTAAGCAATATATTACCATGTTTACCAGTTACTGTATTTTGTATAACAGTATTTATTAGACAAACAAAACAAAATAATCTGCTTCTTAATACAAAGAGAAAGGAAGTGACAGAGACTGAGGAAAATAGCAAGTAAGAGAGAGAAACCTATATCATTGATGTGTGTGTGTTTGTGTGTGTATGCATGCATGTATATAGCTATAGATTCCGATACATTATTTACAGTTGCTTCAGTTCACTCAACTAAAAAAAAGGAGTAGCATCTGAATTTCAAAGGGCCAGCCTTGTCACATTTTGCCTTATGCTGAACCTCTCGGGGAACTACATTTAGAGTATGCATGTCCGTGGGGTACTCAGCCACTTGCATGTTCCATTGATTAGTTAAATGGAACCCTCTTTGTTATAACCGATGGAGTGCCAGTGTGTGTGTGTATGTATATATATATACATATATACACACACATGCGCGCATAATACATATATACATACATATGATATGGGACTAGGTGGTTAAAAATGATCTTCAAATGTTGGGCCTCACAGAGGCAATGACAACTGTTCGAGACCTTTGGCAATTTGCTCTGCTTGAGAAGACTTATTAAGCCGAGTGAAATCACAGCTGTGGTTGGAGCTGGGGACCCGTAAAAGGCAGCAATACTGGTGACACATGAAAGGACCCACTACACTCTTAGAGTGGTTAGCATTAAGAAGGGCATTGCATCCAGCCAAACCATTTTACCCATGCTGATGCTAAATGATAACAATGACACACACACATATATTTTGGCATTTAGGAAGGGACATAAACACTTAAAAGTCTAAGTTAGGGAGTGTAGTGGAACCAAATGGGAGACAGTAAACTCTAAAATTAAAACTGTTATAGACTCGTAAGTATCCTTTAACTGGGAAAAGTCTAGAAGGCTTTACTGATATAAAACTTTCTTGTTACTGGATATTTAACTATGAATCCTTAGAAAGTGGTGTAAGTTTTGTACAAGCATATGTCAATAAAATCTAATGACGTACAGATGTCTTTTATTGAGATGGCTTTCATTTAATAAGATGAAGCAATTGTCATATGCATGCATATATACACACAGTTATATACTCAAGTATGCATACACACACAAACATGAGTACACATATGTGTCTATGTGTATTAAATACACACATACACACAGCAAAGTGCAAGATTTATTTAGCTTGTAATTTCTTTTGTTAACTTCTTTTTATTGAATTTTTTATATATATTTTCATCTGGCTATTTCATTGATCAGTTTTAATAGACAACGCCAACAACTACACCTATCATGAGGGAATCTCTAAATGCTCACTTGGCTTGCTAGAAATAGCAGCAAGAAAAAGGTGAGGGGTGATAAAAAGAGGAAGATAAGTTGATCGAGCACCATGAACAAGAACTGCAAGAAATAACGGCCAAATATTCCTTAAATCCAACCCTACCATCTTGAATACATGAAAACAAATGTTAATATAACATAGTCCTATAAGGCAGTAAGCTGGCCAAATCATTAGCACACTGGGTAAAGTGCTTAACATCATTTCGTCCATCTTTATGTTTTAAGTTTAAATTTCGCTGAGGTTGACTTTGTCCTTCATCCTTTCAGGATCTCTAAAATAAGTACCAGTTGAACACCAAGGTTGATGTAATCAACTTACTCCCCTGAACTTGCTGGCCTTGTGCCAAAATTTGAAACCAATATAACATATATATTCCTGAGGTGATGTGGCTGGTAAAATCATTAGCATGCTTGGTGAAATGCTTAGTGGCATTTCATCCATCTTTACGATCTAAGTTCAAATTCTGCCAATGCTGACTATTCCCTTTATCATTTTAGGGTCGGTAAAATAAGTACCAACTTAGCACTGGAGGTCTATGTAATCGACTTAACCCTTTCCCCAAAGCTTGCTGGCCTTTCCTAGATATTCCCTTAAAAGGCGAAATGATCACAGGTAGAACATCTTGAAGATGTTTGCCAAATCATGTCTGACCTAGGGGTATAAAATCACAGCCATACCACTACAACTGTTGCAGTTACTATTCTGCTACAATAGCAATGACAACAACAAATGTACAACAATTTACAATACAGCCACCACCATCACCAACATCAGCTGTGCCGTCCATCACCAATTTCATCATCTTTACCTCCTACCATCACCACTGCCGCTGACACCTTTACCACTGATAGTTATCACCTTTATCACCTTGCTCCCCCACACCACATCACATTTACTTCTATCACCATCACAATCAACACTATCCAATACCATTAACCCCTCTCACTATGACTTCCACAAGTGCTACTACTACTACTATTACAACAACAACCCTGTATCACCACCACCACCATCCAATAAATACCATTACCCCCTCCCACTATGACCTCCACAAGTGCTATTACTACTACTACTACTACTTACTACTACTACTACAACAACAACCCTGTATCACCACCATGTCCACCACCACCACTTTCATCTACCACCACTGTTGTTGCTACTACTATATTCTACACCACTACCACTACCAACAACAACAACAACAACAACATCAACAAAAAACAGCAACAGCGATAACAACAACAACTACAAAAAAGCTGGCAGCCTGTTCTATCATTCACAGGAAATCACTGCAAGATACACAAGTTAAAGTGTTGTTCTCTTTCGCTTTGTTTCCACTTATTGTTTACCCAATCCTTCCTTCACAATCATTATCATCATCATTCTTACTACTACTACTACTACTACTACTACTACTATCGCCATGACTATCCATTATTTATATATTTCTCTGTAAAGAAGCCTAGAATTGGTGTGCATCTCTTTAAGGCAAAACACACCAGTTTTCGGAATGGAATCACAGAAAGGCAGAAGAAGACAACAAGACAATTACAGGAACAAAACTGATAGAATTTCAAATGACAATTGTATAGCACAAAGAATAAAAATAATAAAAGTAAAATAAAATAAGACAGTGCATATGTATGTGTATATATATATATATATATATATATATATATATATCAATGAAATGAAAAAAAAAAGAAAAAAGGAAAGAGGAAGAGAAAACTACAAACAAAGAAAAGACACAGACAGAAAAAGAATCAGAGTAGCAGAAAAGCAGAATGGAAACAATGAGTTGTATTAGATGTAAGGATATTGACGTCGGAGCTGTGAGCAGCTATGTGAGCACTAATTGCATATTGAAGAGACCACAAAAGTGTGGTAGATTCTTCAAGAGGAACAATGGCTTTAAAACATCCAAGTAGATGCAATTTGTTGTCATGTTGTAGTAGCAACAGCAGAAGCAAGTTGTATGAGCTATCAATGAAAACCAGCAGCAGCAGCAGTACAAGTACCAATCGCACTAGCAGATATATGCACGTGAGTGTGTGTGTTTTGCAGATGCAGGTATGGTTATGTGGTTAAGAAGTCTTCTTTGCAAACCATGTGGTTCTAAGTTTGATCCCATTATGTAGGATGCCCTGGGTGAGTAGCACATTGGGCAAACATTTTCTACAGCTCCAGACTGACCAATACATTGTGAGAGAATCTGGTAAACAGAAACTCTCCAGAAGCCGTGTGTGTTATGTCTACATGTACTCCATATGCACAGAGTTTCTCAGGAATTTTGAATGAAGTTCTTCATTCATTTAAGCGAAAAGGGAAAAACAAGAAAAATACTTTTTAAGTTCAATTACTGTTCTTTCAGTTCATAAAAATTCCTTTTATTACTAGTACTCATTATGTAAAGAGATTCATTAACCATAGATTAATTACAAACGATTACACTAATCTATTACAAATGACTACGTTTTAGACATACATATGTGTAAACTTTAACTCAGCTGCCAGTAGTACAAGCACTGGAAATGCATCACATGTTGGGATGGTATAGATGCTCTAAACACAGTTCTTATCAGCATCCAGCCCCACTTCCAGCCACTAAAATGGATGATTGTTTCCTCTGTTTGTTGCTTCTATTATTACTACAACAGTGTTTTCACTGAAAAAAGAAGCCATATTTCCCTTCTCTTCAAAGACAAGATGCACTGACCCGTCTCTTCTCATTTCTACTTTATCTGTCCCACAAATCCCAAACTAAGCACTTCATACAATTTCACCCATTCTTCCCCAGGATCTTACGCTTTGTAACTCTCTACCTTGCATACTCGTTCCTCCCACAAAATCTCCTCCAAATTAATCCTATTACCTTAAAAAGAAAAGGAACATGGAATAATATAACCTATAGAAAAAGACAGAATGGTCATAGCTGGAGTGCCTTTGTTCATAGGTAGGTTTTTCTGGAATGACTCAGGTTCAAAGATAGTAATAAAGTGTTCATGCTGAAGAGGACCAACTGCATTGACCTTACTTGTCTCCTCTTAGTTGTTAGATGCAGAGTTTTATGAGATCACATGAAATAAACAGCATGCAGCCCAATCAACCACCAATGGATACTCTAAAATGTTTTAGAAAAATCTAATCCTTCACACCACTAGCTCTATCCAAATCACAAACCAGACTGTTTACACACATACCTCTGCATTATATACTTAACACACAAAATGCATGATAGCTTCAACAACAAAATAAACCTCCTATATGTATCATTGTAACTACCACTGACATCAGCACAGGTTTTTTTAAATCCATTCCTCACTATCTACTCATACCAAAAAGTTTCAAAGAAAAAAAAAATCATGGCTGTGCAGTAAGAAGCTTGCTTCCCAACCACATGGCTCTGGGTTTAGTCCTACTGCATGGCACCATGGGCAAGTGTCTTCTACAATATATAGCATTGAGAGTGGATTTGGTAGACAGAAACTGAAAGAAGCCTGTCATACATATATATATATACATATATGTGTGTGTGTATGTGTTCTTTCACCATCACCACCATTGCTTGACAACTGGTGCTGGTGTTTTTACATTCCTGTAACTTAGCAGTTCTGCAAAAGAGACTGATAGAAGTACCAGGCTTTAAAAAAAAATGAATAAGTACTGGGATCAATTCATTTGACTTAAAAAATTCTCTAAGGCAGTTCTCCAGCATAGTCACAGTCTAATGACCAAAACAAGTCAAAGATAAAAGACAAAAACATGGAGCAATCACACATGTTTGGTCAACAGAGAGAAACAACAACTGTGTACAAACAATACATTATTTCTATTATGGATTATGCCAATTCTATTAACCAGCCCAATCTCTCCATAATAGATTACTAACAACACAAGATAGCGCCCTCTGCATCGTAACAAATTCTACATAGACCAAATCCACAGACCACCTGCACTACAAAGCCAAAAATGGAAAAACACTTGGACATGCGAGAACACAGTTTTAAGAAACGACAGAAAAGTCTGTGTAGTGTAGAAGAATAACAGGAAATATGTATTTCCCTGATGAAGAATTTATAAGGGACCAACACCTTACCCGTTGATCTCAACATATATCTCCATGACTTTACCACACCTCCACAAAATATATAGTAACAACACCATAAGTATGATATCACACTCACCTCCTCTCATCATTCTGTAGACAACACAACACATCTACTCCAACTCTGCTTAAATCGTTTAGAAACCTGGCTTCACAGTGGCAGACTGTAAGTAGCACCTATCAACTCCATAATTTTCCTTCTTCACAGCAGCACATCAAATATTACTAACCATCAGAGTCAGCAACGTAGACCTACCACTACTTCACAAAATTCACAACACACATAGAAAGTGGTTAAGAAAGTGTGTGCATACGTGTGTATATATATATGTATATTTATATATAAAATGGCCTTTCCAATTGGTTTCGATGCATGAGGATCAGACAACTTGCACTTTCTTAGTCAGTCATAATGCTATATCGAATGTGACATCCAAGTCCCGCCAACGATTTGCAACGAAGTCAGCAGATGTTGCAAGCATGAGGATTACGGGTCAGCGCAGGCAGTATACTTGCAGCTGCTTTTTTCCTTTGCTTTACATCCCTTAGCCTGTTAATGCTGGATGAAACAAAGTCTCTTATACCATATATACATACTTACTGTGTATATGTGTGTGTGTGTGTGTGTGTGTGTTCACACACTTACACAAACGCACAGCCTTTATTAAATGAGCTAACAAGAAAGCTTCTACATTCTATTTGATGTTTGACCTGCAAGAAGAAATTGCTGACAAATCTTCCTCCAATCATACCTACTATCTTAATAAAGGACACACTCCCTAACATAGGGAACTGATGTTATAGTTATAGCTGGAATGCTGTTGGTCACAGGTCTGCATGACCAGAAAGGACCTGAGATTTAAAAAAAAAAAAAAAAAAAAAAAAACCAACACAACAAGCTTACTTAAATACAGAATCTGATACCCTTGTTTTTACATAGCAGTGTAGGTACAACAGTGTAATACCTAAATAGATATCATGATAAACAACTAGATATTCAATAAAATAAATAAGCACTGAACCAGCTATTTGCCACTCACACTTCGATTAATGTTATCTTCAAAACACAAATGGAGATCAGAAATTGCATTTTTACAACATGCCACGTGCCACTTTCAGTGTTAAAATTGCTATGGATTGATTTGGGCATATGAAAAATTGCATAGAGCATGACCAATAAATAAAAGGCAAGAAAGAGAAAAAAAATAATAATAAAAGGTAAAAATGAATAGCAAAAGGAGAAGAACTAGAAAAGTCAAAGCACAAATTATGTGTAAATATATATATAATGTGTACATGTAATTATATACATGTATGTGAATATATATATATATATATATACATACATATACATATGTGTGTGTGTGTATATAAGGATTATGTATGCATAGACACAGGCACATGCACACAAGCATGTATGTTTAACAGTAGGAAAGTTTCCTTGATGCATCAAACCAAATCGACATAAGCAAATATAAACACAATAACCCAATAAACCAGCTAGGAGAGGATAAAGCCTCAGAGAAATAACATTCAATACTCCATCCAGCAGCAAAAGGCTGTATAGTATACGTTTTATATAGATGCAAAATAAAAAAATATATATTTACACGCACACACACAGAGGCACACATGTATGACGGGCTTCTTTCAGTCTCCATCTACAAAATCAACTCACAAGGCTTTAGCTGACAAAGTGGGATTGAACCTGAAACCATATGGCTGTGAGGCAAACTTCTTAACCACACAGCCACACCTGTGGCTGGGAGAGAGGGATAGATGGTTAGACATATATACATACATACATACATACATACAGACAGATAGACAGATGTATGAGTTTTTGTATACATTTAGTCTGTGAATAGTACCCATGCTACAAATATACTCTCACGACATCCCTAAAAGTGCTAAATATTAATTCAGGATTATGAGAGAATATTGTTGCAGAGAGATCTCTCTATCTAGTGCAATCTCATAATGAAAAGATGCAATAGTGCACAAGCAGGCCCAGAGCAGAGAAGCTAGTGTATGAGGGAACTAAGAAAATTCAAAGAAGCAAGCTCTTCAATGCATCCCTGATGGAATGGTCATCATATCTATGAATGGTCGAATGAGGATATAAGTATGTGTGTCTTTATATACACTATGTGTATGTGTGTAGTTTTTTACATCATTATTAGTCTACCATGGGGTGAACACCGGATATTTCAGGTCTTGCAATATGCACCCACATTTGAAGAACTAATCAAAGTTGATCAAACTTCAGCCTGTATACAAGAGGTATTCTACTCACTCCACTGAGCACGGCCTTTTAGCCCAAATCATCCAGATGGCTTCTCTGCAAACCACCTTTGTTGTTGATCATGCTTCACATTCTACAAGGAAAACCTACAAACTGTTGACCTCCACAGCCAATACATCTGACCCTCCACTCATACTTTTTGTAGCCCTTCACCAATTCTTGGCATTTTACACTTCTCCCCTCATGTATCTACACCATCTTCACTTCCAAGGGCATTGTTTGTTCCAGCAAAATATATGAGAGTGGTGAATGTATACATGTTGCATGCATGTATATATTTGAATGTGTATGCACACGCATACATGCAAGTGAGCGAAAATTCAATAAAATTGCTCAGCATGTCAGAGACATTAGAACAAGGAGTAGTTTCCATGCTTCTCACAATCAGTACTACAACAATAATAAAGATTATTGATAACCTTGTAAGAGAATTGCTCTTATTGATGGAGTAAAGGATGGATGGATGGATGGATGGATGGATGGATGGCTAAACAATAACATATAATGCAAAAAACAAACATTCAGCTATAAATAAACAGAACAAAAACTACAATAGTGTTCATAATAGCATGGCTGACACTGAACAATGAGAACAATGAGTTCAGCAGATACGGTTGGTATTGGTAAATGACTGCAAAGCCTGTTTTGCAATGTATTAACACAGCGCAGGATAACAGAAGACTGCTTGAGCTAGCATGGAGCCTGTATGTGAAGTTTGATCTGCTAAAAATAGCATTCACATCTCCCTTAAATCACATGCTGCTGTCTTGTTAAACAAGCTAATTAATAGACACTGTGGTTTAAAATATACATAAAGAAAAAAATGGTCGCAGATGAATGCCTTTGAACATGGTCTGCTCAGTCAGGTCTGACTCAGGGTTAAACAACAACAACAGATACATTTAATACTGTAGTCCTGGATACATAATGCTTGAGAAAAGGAAAAGGTGGGTTGGTGATAGCTAGAAAATCATGGATTATATGTTTATTTGACCAAGCTGACCAATGGTTACACAACAGCGACAACTAATCTAATGAGCTAATGAACAAGCCCCTATAAAGTTGATTGATCTGCTAGAAATAGCAGCCAAATGTATTCTAAATAATACTCTACTAATGAAAATGAAGAAAATATTGAATGCATTCCTATATTATTCCAAGATACAATGCAGAAAAAAAAATGGGGATGGTCATTGCTGTAACAATGCTCAATCAAAGGTCACCTTGGACTAAACAACAACTACAACAGAAGAACCCACATTTTTATCATTGTTAGAGCAGTGATTTGGTAGGATCATAAGAGCATTGGATAAAGAACCCTTGTTATTTCTAGCAGGTTGTGTGACCATGTAGCACCTGCATTGGGTCTGCAAGTATTATTTTAAGGGTTTATGAGAAAAATTTTGCTTCACATGTATTTATTGCAAGTAATAGCTAAGTTTCTTTCTCAGATGTTTTACATAGTTCAATCTACATGAGTGAATGTGTAATGAACAAAATAGGAATTTTGAAAGAAGGTTCTATAAAACTAGTTTTAAACATCATATGGCTCTGAGAGTTCAGCAGAATAAAATAATAACCAAAGGGGTCCATAGATTAAAAAATGGTAGAGAACCACTGAATAGCATGATCTAATGTTTTCTTACCTAGTATGGTATGGTGTGGTTTGAGGGAGATTTTGTTGCCATGTTTATCAGAATAACCAATTATGTAGACAGTATTTTGTTAGCTTGTACACCGGTGTGTATATGCATATGTGAGTATGAACAATTGTCTTTATGTTTGTGAATGAAAAGATATATGATTAGGTAAAGGTATGTGTGAAAAAGTGCGTGCGTGTCTGAGTAGCTGAGTGTAGAATGACTAAGTCAAGTCAAGAATGCCTTTGAATGTGATGGTTGGTGTCTATATATGCAAGTTCATGAAATGAGGCTCTCAAGTTTATGTAACAGTATGTGTATATTTGTTTAGTAATGAGTATATTTGTTTAACGGTGTGTATATATTTGTGCAAATCTATATGTAAATGCATTTATATAATAAATGTATTTGTGTAAAGGCATGCATGAATGTGAGGTAATTGTATAAAGACATAATAGGATATACACATGTTTATATAAACCTAAGTATGTATATTTCTTGTATATATAAGTATATTTCTGTAAGAGGTATATAAGTGAATGAAATTCCAATTTTACAATATTACTTCCTACAATAACACAAGTACTTTCATGTTTTTTGCAATCTTCACAACTGATACAGTTGCCAATTGTGAAGCACAACAGTCTCTGAAAGCTGTTGCAACATAAACCTGAAGACTGCAGAAAGCATAAAAGTACTTGTATTATTGCAATATGTAATACAATATAAAGCAGAAAAATAAAATACAAAAACCAGACTATGCTAGAACTTCATTGACATCATCATCATTATCATATCTATCTATCTATCTATCTATCTATCTGAGGAGTACCTGACCCGCCTGTTCGGGACGACTTTCGGGCCAGGGCCCATGGACAACTTCCAGAGATCCCTGGCCTGGCAGTGCTACCGAGAAGCGCTACCCGTTCGGGATAAGCTCTACAGACACGGCTCGAGAAACACGGGGCCGACCTGCCCGAGATGCGGTCAGAGCGACGAAACCGTTCTGCACGCACTCGTTCAGTGTCCAACAATTTCCGACCTGTGGGCTTATGTCGAACAACTGCTGTCACGTGTGGGACGAGTCGGTTTATCAGCTGAGTCTATCGTCAATATTGTCACGCCTCCTTCCTTCAAACGGGAAGGAAGAGCTATTTTCATCATCCTTGTGGCTATGGCGAAAGAATGTATCTGGTGGACGCGTCTGAAAGGATTGGAGACAAACACTTTCCTCTCTGGTCAATCTCTCATCAACTTCTTCAAGTACCACTTGAAAAGGAAAGTGAGAGTAGAGAGGCAAGTTTTGTCTAGCGAATGTTTTAAAAAAAGATGGGTGAATGTAGCAAGAATGGCACGTATGAATGACGAAGCCACCTTGAGCATAGTCCTATGAACCCAGAAATCGAAAACAGAGAGTTGCTTATTTGCAAAAAAAAAAAAAAAAAAGAAATATAAAATGTGACTTCATTGACCGAGGTTACCGTGGTCTTTTCCGCAGGCTTTTCTTTCCACGGGTAAACCTCACCTGTCCTCCCCTTTACACTTCATATTGACATTTCTGTGATAACGATCCCTATTGATCATTTTTCTTTCCTCTCCCCCCCCCCTTTTTTTTTTTTTTTTTTTTTTAACCCCCCTTATTTTTGTCCTCTTCCTCTCCTTTTACGATCCCTTTGATCGAACCTCCCCCTTCCTTTTTTTTCTTTTTTTTTTTTTTAATACCTTCAAAAGAAAAGCTCTACCTTGTAATTTGTTCTATCTGTGTGCAGCCCTGTGTGGCTAATAAAGAAACATATCTATCTATCTATCTATCTATCTATCTATCTATCTATCTACTATCTATCTATCTATCTATCTATCTATCTATCTATCTATCTATCTATCTATCTATCTATCTATCTATCTATCTATCTATCTATCTATCTATCTATCTATCTATATATATATATATATATATATATATATATATATATATTATATATATATATATATATATATATATCATACTGATTTTAAAACTACTTACCATGCTACCATGGTGTAGAAGGTTCAGCAGAATCCTGTAACTCTAAGGAGCAAGTACATTTTGCTCCAATATGGGCAAACTTTCTATGATAGATGCCCCTCTTAATGCCAATAGCTTTGCTGTGTGTACAGGGCACTCTTTTTCGTGTGGTACGAGCACTATTGAGGTTACCTTGTAGAATGCAAGATTAAAGATCTCTCTCAACTGAGGAGAATTGAGAGGGAAGGTGGCATGATCCAAGTTGTTGAGAGGTTCAAATAAGATGGGAGAAACAGGTTTGTTTTCATGGAGGAAGTTCATTACCACCAAACATTACATACAGGTATAAAGGGATGCCAGCTAAAGAGCTTAAAAATGGTGTTAAGGAATTACCCTTATAGTAACAACCCTAAGAAAGAGGGTATATGACAACAAAAGATTCAGGATGGATGGATGAAGATTGCAGGAGCATGCAGGTGGGGGGAGGTAGATGGATAGGAATATAAATATGTTTCAATAAGAGTATGTATATGCATAAAAGCCTATATATGTAAAGTTATCAGTAAAATATACATAAAAAAGTTTTATTAGAAGAGTATATATCTATATACTGCATGAAATTTTTTATTCATTTGTGTAAAATCATACAGCGATGTATGTGTGTGTAGTGAAGATTTCTTTCTTCCAAAACCTTAAGATATATCAAAGAAGATTTTCTATTTTTCCAATTGTCATTAAAATCTTTAAAGCTTCAATCATCCTTCTCTCACTCATTCTTTTCTCCCTCTCATTATTTGACACAAAACTCACTTATATGCATACACAGTGCTTATATATATGGATCAGGAATTGATCTGCATGTATGCATACACATGCAAACATACACACACATGTGTATTTGTATATATATATATATATGCACATACACATCTATATAGACATATACATATCTATTTACTTACATAAATTTATATATATGCATGTATATATTTTACATACATATATTTCTCTCTCTCTCTCTCTCTCCTCTATATATATATATATATATACATATATATATATATATACATGTATAAATATATTTGCATGTATATTTAGATATTATCATCATCATCGTTTTTAACATTCATTTTTCCATGCTTGCATGGGTTACACAGAATTCATTGAGATAGTTTCTGTGGCCATATACCCTACCTGTACCCAAATCTAACCCGTTTCCAAGCAAGGTAATAATAGCACCCAGGTTTGTTGAACATTGACACAGACCAGACCCATTTTTGTATGACCCTCTTTCGCTAACAAACATCATGAAGAAGATGCGGACATTTCAAGAAGCCAGGAAATGATTTCATGGCTATAAACACATGGTATCTCCTGTACTTGAGTGCAGGGATGTTGCTTTGTTTGCAGAGACTGAACTTGCAGAGGAGGAGATCAAACACGGGCATGAACAGAGATACCCACACATATATAAACATGTATACAGATACACAAATATATGCATGCACATACATACACACCCACCCACATATATACATACACATACACACATATATACATATATCACAAATATAATTACACATACACACACGCACACATGTATAACAGACTTCTTCAGTTTCTGTCTACCAATTTTACTCACAAGGTATTGATTGACCAAGGGTTATAGTACAGAGCATTAGCCAACAACATTCATACAGTGGGATTGAAACCCTAATGACATGGTTTCAGAGTTACCTTCTTAACCACCTAACCATGTTGTGTGTGTGTATATTCTTTTATTCTTTTACTTGTTTCAGTTATTTGACTGCAGCCATGCTGGAGCACTGCCTTTAGTCAAACAGGCCTTATTCTTTGTAAGCCTAGTACTGATTTGATCTCTTTTGCCAAATCACTAAATTACAGGGTATGTAAACACACCAACATCAGTGTCAAGTGATGGTGGGGAAACAAACACAGACACACAAATACATATATATATATATATCCATGAGGGGCTTCTTTCAGTTTCCAGCTACCAAATCCATTCACAAAGCTTTGGTCAGACTGAGGCTGTAGTAGAAGACACTTGCTCATGGTGCCATGCAGTGGGACTGAACCCAGAAGCATGTGGTTAGGAAGCAAACTGCTTACCACACAGCCACTCTTGCATTTATATACATATTATATATACATATTATATATACATATATGTGTGTGTGTGTGTGTGTGAAAACATGTGGATTAATGGTTATGGGTATGATCATAAACTTGTGATTTCAATTGCTGATGGTACATTGTATCCTTGGGCAAGACACTTTATTTCATACTGTTCTAGTCTGCTCAGCTGGTGAGTTTTACCTGTAATTCAAGGGGCCTGCTTTGTTACATTGTCAGATTGAATCTCCTAGAGAACTATGTTAAGGGTTCAGTGGTTATTTAAGCAATATACTTGTGGATGATTAAGGGATTAGATAGGTGCTGATAAAAGGGAAAAACTCTCAAAATATGACATATATGCCCATTACCCTTTTTTGCACATTGATTTCATTGTTTGTTTACATCTGATGTTTTGAGCATGAAACATTGTAACAAAAATCAGTGCTTGCTATAATTTCTATAGAATATCTGTAGAGAAAACCTTAACAGGTTATGTTAAGGGTATGCTGATCTGTGGAGTGCTAGTTGCTTGGACATTAATTCCACGAGCAAGCTGATTTGTTGATCAGATCAATTGGAACTCTTGTCATCATCATAACCAACGGAGTGCCAGTAGTAATCATATATATATATATATATATATATATATATATATATATATATATATATATGTGCCGGTGGCACGTAAAAGCACCCACTACACTCTCAGAGTGGTTGGCATTAGGAAAGGCATCCAACTGTAGAAACTCTGCTAGATCAGATTGGAGCCTGGTGCAGCCATCTGGTTCGCCAAACCCCAGTGAAATTGTTCAACACATGCTAGCATGGAAAGCGGACGTAAAACGATGATGATGATATATATATATATGAATGTAAGATCCAAGGATTGAAGTGTAGGAAGAAGGTGAGCTTCAAGCAATCCATAGAAAATATAAAACACAACTTTCAGAAAGAATAGTAGTTTATTGAGGAGGAAGGTTGTGGTTTTTTTCAAACTGAAGAATGATAAGCAGAAAAAAATTATTTTATATTTCACGGTAGGCAGCCACGGTAGGCAGCCACGGTTGCCAGGGATGTGAATAAAATACAACAGTTAAGGAATGAAGTAGATAATATCTGGGCTACATATGTTTCAGAATAAGTGGAAGTTCGGAAGTAGTAAATATCCAGGCGAGGTGTATACCACAGGCTACTATTCAGGCCAAGGATAACTTGATTAAAGGAAGTTTACATTGTTGTAAGGATGTACATGCCACCATATGGAAAATTCAATCAGAATGTGTAGAGAGCACAGTTACAAGGGAGAACAAAATTGCAGAGAGAAAATTAGGAATATACTTGTATACATACATATATGTATTCATATACATACATATGTGCATTCATAATACATATACAGATATTCATATACATACACAAATATAATCAAACACAATATAAATATATACAGCCTTCATGTAAACAGATGTCTTAAATTTGCTATTGCATATTGTTTTTTGTTTTTTTTTTCTCTTGATTCTCTTAATTATTTTCATTGTCTGGTAAATGGTATCACCTTCAACATTAAAGTCTTTTCTGTTTCTCTATTGCTATATTTATCTTCAATGAACACATCTTTGATTGATGTTTTTTCATTTTATACTTCTACACATTTTCATCCTCGTGTTTTTGGCTTGTTTCTCTTCATGTATTATTTGTTTGTTCTTTGCATCTTAATCTTACTTGCATTATTTGACTTTTGCCTATCTATATACACAACCATGCCTATACATACATACACATGAACACACACACACACACATATATATATATATATGCATTTACATTTATACATATACATACATATTCATATACATTTATGCATATACATTTATGCATATACATTTATATATATACATATATATATTATATATATATACATTTATACACATACGTACATATATTATATATATATACATTTATACACATACGTACATATATATTGTGTATATATATATATATATATATATATAACATATATATACATCTATATATGTATACATATATATATATATAAATATATATACATTTATATATATATAAATATATATATACATTTCTACATATACATACACATTTCTACATATACATATATATTATATATATATATATATATATATATATATATATATATATATATATATATATATATATATACATACACATATTTCTACATATACATTTATACATACACATACATTTCTGCATATACATTTATATATATATATATACACACACACACATTTATACATTTATATATTTATACATATATACATTTATATATATATATATATACATTTATACACATTTATACACACATTTATACATATATATATATATATACACACACAAAGATATACATACATACATACAGATGTATACACACACACACAGACACACATATATGCAGACACACACCTATTTAGAAATATAAACATATATGTACACAAGAGCATATATATATATACACATATCTAATATCTATGTATATATTTTCATAACTTTTTGCATGAAAACATTTGTGTGAATGTGTGTGTATATGCAAATGCAGGCACAGATGCGTAATTACAAACTAAAGTGCATACATACATGGTCATGTGTAAAATATGCACATGCACAAAAAAATAACACAAGCAAATATATACACACATATACACTAAAACATCTGAGGTGGGTATCAAGGAAAGGAGCAGCAAAACTGACAACAACAACATGAACATCCTACAACAAAATAATTGAAAGCCTTTTTGCATGTTTATTAAAATGTCAGAAACGTCTTTAATAAAAATAAATAAAAAAAAGGTTATAAAAAAATAACTAAAACATTAGCATACCAGCAATATAAAAAAAAATCAATAAAAGCAAAGAATTCTTGAGTAGGTTGTATTGGATATATGTGTGTATGGCATATGGTATTAAGGTTAACTTTCCTTGTCAACTTAAGCACCGATTTTAGTTCTCTTTTCTTTTTTTTTATGCATTGAGACAGGGAAAGAATAAAAGAGGTGTGAGAGTAAGGGTTTCATACCCCTAGGGAAATTCAAAGAAGGAGTGCTTTTTCACTGCATAATTGTAAATAGATCTATGATATAATACATATACATACATACATATATATATATATAATATATATATATATATATATATACACACATCATCATTTAATGTCTGCTTTCCATGCTGGTGCATATATATATATATATATATATATATATATATATATATATATATATATATACAATTTAAGTATATGTATTATATATTTTAAATATATATATATTATTTATATCATATATATATTATTTAAATATATTATTTATATTATATATTTTAAATATAAACATATTATTTATATCATATATACATACATATATATATATATATATATATATATATATTATATATATATATATACACACACACACACACATATATATATATAAACATATATATTAATGTTTGTTTTTGTTGAGTTATGATAAAGACAATCAAACTGAAGAATTACTCAATACATTTTGTAGAGTACATATTTAGTACACTTTTACAAGGAGCGAAGTGACAGTGACTTTGAAATTTCAATGTGTTAACCTTTGTTAGACTGTCTGACAAAGGCTGGCAAGCCAAAAATTGAAAATCATTATTAAACCTTTTCTTGTGTGCGTATTTCATCATACTGAACCATTAATCCTTACACACTTTTTTTCTCTCACCATTTTTTTTTTCGGTTCTCTTGATTTGTTTCCCCCTCAATCCCTTCTGTCAAAGAGTGTAGGCTCAAAATGTCAGAGACTTTTCTATTCTTCCTAAGCGTTAAACTAATACACCTGCTTGTTGTTCCCTCACCTGTCTTTTTGTTTTATTTCCTGTAAATTTGAATTATATATATATGAATTATATATATATATATCATCATCATCGTTTAACGTCCGCTTTCCATGCTAGCATGGGTTGGACGGTTCAACTGGGGTCTGGCAAGCCCGAAGGCTGCACCAGGCCAGTCAGATCTGGCAGTGTTTCTACAGCTGGATGCCCTTCCTAACGCCAACCACTCCGAGAGTGTAGTGGGTGATTTTATGTGCCACCGACACAGGTGCCAGACAAGGCTAGCAGACGACCACGCTCGGATGGTGTTTTTTATGTGCCACCGACACAGGTGCCAGACGAGGCTGGCTGACGGCCACGCTCGGATGGTGTTTTCTTATGTGTCACCGACACAGGTGCCAGACGGGGCTGGCGGACGGCCACGCTCGGATGGTGTTTGTTATGTGCCCTCAGCACGGAGGCCAGTCTTTGCGGTACTGGCTACGATCACGTTCGGATGGTTTTCTTATGTGCCACCGGCACTGGTACCACAAGGATACAAATTCCATTGATGTTCATCTATTTTGATTTGGTTCGATTTGATTTGATTTGATTTGATTCGATTCTCACTTGCCTCAACAGGTCTTCACAAGTGTCACAAGAAGGAAGGTATGCACAGGTGGACTGACTACGTCCCAGGTAGGGGCCACGGATTATGGCTTCACTAGTCTTGCCGAGTCTTCTCACGCACAGCATACTTCCATAGGTCTCGGTCTCTAGTCATTTCCATGGTGAGACCTAACGTCCGAAGGTCGTGCTTCACCACTTCGTCCCAGGTTTTCCTGGGTCTACCTCTTCCACGGGTTCCCTCAACTGCTAGGGATTGGCATTTTCTCACACACCTATCTTCATCCATTCTCGCCACATGACCATACCAGCGCAATCGTCTCTCTTGCACACAACAACTGATGCTTCTTAGGTACAACATTTCTCTCAAGGTACTAACGCTCTGTCGAGTAAGTACACTGACATTACACATCCATCGGAGCATACTGGCTTCGTTCCTCACAAGCTTACGCATGTCCTCAGCAGTCACGGCCCATGTTTCACTGCCATGTAGCATAGCTGTTCGTACACATGCATCATACAGTCTGCCTTTTACTCTGAGCGAGAGGCCTTTAGTCACCAGCAGAGGTAAGAGCTCCCTAAACTTTGCCCAGGCTATTCTTATTCTAGCAGTTACACTTTCAGCGCACCCGCCCCCACTACTGACTTGGTCACCTAGATAGCGGAAGCTATCAACTACTTCTAGTTTTTCCCCCCGGAAAGTGACGGAAGTTGTTTTCTGCAGATTTTCGGAGGTCAATGCTCCAGAGCATCTGCCACATACAAAAACTATCTTCCCAGTTAGCCTACCTTTGACATTGCTGCACCTCTTATGTGTCCATAGCTTACACTGGGTACATCTTATAGAGTTTCTACCTACATATATATATATATATATATATATATATATATATATATGTTGTGTGTGTGTGTGTGTGTGTGTGTGTTTAAGTATTTGGTTTTATGTCAAGTTATATAAATAATTAATTACACTGAAGGATTACAAAATATGTTTTGTAGAAGACATTTACTTTACAAAAGAAAATGTTGACTGTAACTTCAAGGTCATGGCTTGCTTGCATTCATCAGACTATGCTTTACTTGGGTCCTTTTTGACTTTAAATAGCCTTTGTCAACTTGCTATTTTGTGTAGATGGGTCTATGTGAGTGATAATTAAATATAGTGAGGGTAGACCAAGGAAGTAGGGGGGGGAATGTAAGTGTTTGTAGGCTATTCTGCAGTGTGAGGATCAGTGACATAAGGGTTTTCTGGATCACAAGACAGCCTTTTTTTTATCTATGGACCCTTTTTATTGCTATTTTATACAGGTTGACCCTCATAACCATTCGATGCTTAAAAATTAGTTGTATAGAGACATTTTTCAAAATTCTCATTTCATTTTCCATACATTAACATGCTTAGGTTGAACTGTGTAAATACATCTTTATCAACATTTTCAGAGGCCCTTAGAATACTACAGTGGATCCCCAGTTAACTATTTTGCTAGCACCCCACCCCATTACAAAATCTTATATGGACCCTCAGGGGTCTTGTGTACTCTGAATGAGAGCCACAGGCCTAAGCAAACAAACTGGTCAGATTGATATTACTTCTGTTCATGAAGAGATATAGCCTGTGGGGTAACTAGTTCATTTACTTTTCCAGGTGAGGCTAAAATTGATTGGTTATAAAGAATGGTGCACCTTATATTTCAAGGAATCACAATATTTATTGTAATGTATCAAAAATTATTTCGTCCAAATTTTCAGCATATGCAGTGTTATGCCAACTGGATTGATCAATTTAATTAAGTCTGGATTATATACAGTAGTTATAAGCTAGTTTCAGTTAACAGTTGCAATGGTTACTTACATAATACTTATTACATAACTTCAGATATGGTGATAATGCACCATACTTATTACGTAACTTCAGATATGGTGATAATTCAAGAGAATTAAAATAGGAAGGAAGAAGCAATAAAGTGAAATACATAAAAGCTGTATTTGATGAGTAAATAAGAGTGGGAAGGGTGGAAATATATACACAGTAGTTATGAAATTGTTTAGCTTAAAGTCAGAAGCATTCTAGCTGTGACCATACCATCTTTTTCTTTTTTTCTTTGTGATATCTTGGTTTAAACTGTATCTGTCCCTCTTTTTTAATGAGACATTTAAGGGCTGCAGTTGCTGCAGTGCATATGGCATTCTCACATTGGCTTCAGAAAAAGAAAACTTGCTTTGTAAAAAGTGAAAGAAGGAAAAAAGAGGAGTGTTATTGAAGAGAAAGTAAACACCTTTTCAACATGGTACATCTTACGCTTTTGCGTAAAGTAGGGTTTATAACCTTATACGGTAATGAAAACAATGGAATCTGAAGAAACTTGTGATGTTCTGCATTGGCAAAATGTAATAAAAATAATTCAAATAGTGAAATAAATGTCATGATATGAGGAAAGTGTTTAGTTTTGTATGTTAAGTATAAATAGGTCAAAAGTGGAATAAATCAGTTGCTATGAGTAAAAGTAGTAGTCTGCAGATGAAAAGCCTGCCCAATATAGTAGTTTATTTTTTCTTCCCCAACGCAACCCAACTTATTCCCTTTTTTGAACTCTTTATCCTTACTGTCTTATAAGATAGCACACCCTAAGCTAGTCAAAGCTGTTATGTACAGTGTTCTGTGTTTATAAGGTGTTTAGTTTCTTTTCAGTAACTTAACTCTTTCTTTTTTGCAGCTTCAGCAATAGTTTTCTACTATAACCGCAAGTCAATTTGGGAGTAAAATTTGGTTGACAGACATGCATGGTAGCCTATGCTTTTTTTCTGTTTTTGAGAGGCAGATTTAATCCATCACCTGATTTAACACAACTGGTTCTTTAGTGCCATTAAAAAGACCAATCTGTTACACACATTCATGCCAAGTCATCAAATAACTTTTCCCCTGCTTCTCACAAGTCTTACACACTTCAAAAAGATTTATGATCCCTGATCTCACTCTTCTGATTCTCAGGCCTCCTTCGGACAAGGTTGACCAAATGCATCTGCAAAGTTTCTCCCAAGGGTGCATGCCTAAGCAAGATCTATAGAAAGCTGGAAGTTGCCCATGCGACAAGTCTCCTCTCTCTCCAACAATTATGCTGTCCAAGAGAAATGCAATTGATGGCATAGTTTCCCACCAATGTCACTGCAGAGTGTAAAATACTGGAACAAATTCTGTAATGATTCTACCAATCCACTATCTTCCCTTCTGACTAAGCCATTAAATAAAAAAAATTGCATGTGATTTGTTTCTTTGAAAGCTGACAAATCAGCATTGAGGTTAATTTAATACATATTGTAATAGCATTACAATTGGGAAATCAGTATTGAGGCTAATATAATACGTATTGAAATGGCATTGCAATTGACATATCAGTATTGAGGCTAATATAATGCATATTGTAATAACATTGCAATTGCATTTTATCTTCATAAATGACTACAAAATGTTTAGAATTTTTAACAGACACAAAGTTCAAATTCAAATTACCGCACTAAAATGCAACATCTGCAACTGGCAGCTGGTTTATTCAGGACTGGTAACTGTAGTCAAAGTTAAAAGACAAACTGAAACCACAAAGTCAAGTTACAAAAGACAACAGTAGTTCTGAAGTTAATGTCAATAATGCTCTTAGTGTCGTTTCTGTATTAAACATATTTCTCTGTCCTTTATGTAAAACTGTGTAGCTCCAGCAATACTATTGATAATCTCAAAACCAACAATAAAGTATTTGATGCATTGATGTGAATAAAAAGAAACTTCACTGGATCACATATCTTGGTAGTTATTGCCCTCAGGGTCTTCTTCTTTTTATGCCAAAACCTAGGAGAAGTGAGGTGACACTCAGCATAAATTTCCTGCTTGGTAGTGCATTTGAATATTGAGTGTAAAAGGAAATGACTGAAGTAACTAATACTTTATCTGTTGGGAGTTAATTAAGAAAGTAATGTTGAAATATTGTCGATTATTCTTCCTACTTCTTGCTGGTGTTATCAACTTACATCTTAACTGTCTCAAATGAGCCCGAGGGAAGAATGATGCATATAAAAGACTGCATGTTTCGGGTTAGTCCATTAATGTAATTAATTATAAGAATGAAGAGGGAAGTGTCGAGATAAAAAGAAACTGAATGCTAGGAACATAAAATTTCTGTAGCACTCAAGAGGACTGATATAGCTAAGAGGTTGATAAAGATATCAACATTATAATATTTCATGGACCCCAAAATTTTCACAACAGATCATAGCTATATCCTAATATCTTTTAAACATCTTGAATTTTTGCTATCATTATAGTTTGAACTTGAAAAGCATTCTGAATTTCAGGCTGTATTATGATATTTCAAACTAACATTAGAAGATTTGGAAGCTTTTTGCATTTCAGATACATAAAACTTAAAATAATCAAAGGAATGGCTAGAAAACATCCTAAATTCCAAAGATGACATAAAATTTGGAGTCCTTACAAATTTTCTAAATGCTCTGACGTTTATTGTGGAATGTTTAAATATTTTATTCTTAATGTTTTGTTATTGTTTTTTTTTTATTCGTCTCATGCATTGAACTACGACTATACTGGAACACCATCTTGTGGAGTTCAGTCGATTACATTGACCTCAATACATTGGCTATCATCTGCTTACTTTCCCGAACTTGGAAAGATGAAAGGCAAGATATTTTGTCTCATGGGCTACCAATGTTGACATCTTCCTTTGTATGTTATTAATTAGTTTACCAAAGTAACTATTATAACACTAGATCTAACTGTTCACAAGCTCCCTTATCTTAATAAATCGGTTGACATCTATGCACCATTAAGAATCCCTTTTGGAAAATTCTCTAAACTCTCCTGAGCCAGAGTTTGCATAAATGTTATACAAAGTTTGAAAGTATCTACCAATATAAGTATCTATCTTTGAAGCTACAAAGAATCTCTCCTTGCCAGTCTTTCTTTCTCTTATATACACACACGCGAACATATGTACAAGCACGGATACAATGAATCTAAATGATCATAACTGCTAAATTTGCAAGAGGTAACAGCCAAATCTCAAATCAATTTAAACCTGCTGCACAAAACAAAAAAGAAAAGAAAAGTAAATACAAGACATCTGAGAAGGTAACATTAGATATATTGTCTCTGTTGCAAAAACATGTGATACTCTTGCTTAGAATGCTTTTGATCACAGGCTTCCTCAATCATAGCTAAACAGGAGTTAAGCTTTAAAAATAGATACACACAGACACACACACATGAAATTACATGCATACATATATGTGTGTACAATGAAAAGTGTGCCGACTATATATATATATATATATATATATACACACACAAAAATGCTTATAATGATTATAATTATAATTAGGGTTCAGCAAAAAATTTGACTTCACCACAAACCGAAATTTAGAAATAGCAGCCAAAACTAGCTATTTCTCTACCATAAAATAGCTAGTTTTGGCTGCTATTTCTAAATATCGGTATGTGGTGAAGCAAATTTTTTGCTGAACCCTAATTATAATTATACTCATAATTATAAGAATTTTTATTTAAGTTTACCGATAATGGTTCTTTTAACATACCAAACTGCTTGGTAAATTATTATTATTAATTAATTAATTAATTAATTTTACCCTTTATTATTATTGATATATATATATATATATATATATATATATATATATATATACATATATATATACTGAGGTACTGCTTATCCATGTTTAAATTTCACTGGTTGTGCATAATTTTTACTCACCCAAGGAGAGTATAGTAATATCATGTTTTGCTTAGAAGTAGTTAGTTGTATTTAGCTTAAGTCAAAAATCTTGGTTCTTTGCATTGCTTCAAAGTAAAACAAGACATATACATGTATGTGTGTGTATGGGAGGGTGGGGGGGTAAACAGGGCATTCAAGCTAAAGTTGACAATTTTTTTGCCTCCATTTTTCAAGAACAGCTTGATGTATTGCACAGTCAATAGTGTAGGAAAGCCTGGAGATTAAAGTTATAGTCGAGAAAAAAGTTAGCTGACATGTAGTACTGGAAGCCATCTGAATATTGGGAAAGAATTACCTGTATCATGATGGTTTATGTTGGGTATCAAAATGCTGACACCATGATTGGATTGCTGCTCAGTGCTCTGTGAACACTGTAATGGCTGTAAGATGTGACATGGACAGCTGCAATGGGAACTGTAAAGCAATGGCCAGCATGAAGGGATTCAGCCAACAACAGACGTACAAGGCCTTCAGACTCAATTTAAATGACTATATGAAGCCATTGAGACAGTGGGTTACCTCTGATTGAAGAAGGTTGCAGTTGGAAAGCCAAATGTGTGGTAGCAGGATTCAGCTCCTTGCCATATCTGTGGAGATAGT
>NC_043001.1:55756218-55773718 GCF_006345805.1 Octopus sinensis
ATGCACCATCACCATTCCCTCTTCCATTCTATGTATGTATCACAAGCATACATACATCCATCCACCCCATGGCTATACCCTACCCTTTTTCCTTTTCTTCATATCCCTTCATACTGAGTTAGGTTGTGGCTGGTAGGGAGTTAAGTAGGTATCCCTTGGGTGCTTAGTTAAGGATGTCGGCGGGGGCAGGGCATGAAGAAATAGGAATGTTGCAAACGAGTACAAGCAGGAGTGGGGTGATGAAGCTTACCTACCCAATCAATTTAGATAGCTTATCTAGTTCTGTAATTGATTGACTCAACTTCGTTGAACAAGACTGATAAACTTGATAAATCTGCATGTGTAAGTTTAATATAATTACAACCATCGTTGAACCCTGAAAAATAAAATGTAAAAACCCACTTCCGGTGTATTGCTGATGCTGGCGGCAGCAAGGTAAAAAAGGTAGGAGAGTTTCTTTTACATTTTAAGAAATTGGAAATGAAAAACAGCATGGAATAAATAGATCAGTTAAGTTGGCAGGGTCAGGGAAACTGCTCCTATTTAAGAGTAGTGGGGAGAGTCACTAGATTGCAGAATTGGGCTTGATTTAACAAAGATTATGGATGTTCTCCTGTGTATGGAGATTCATTGACTATTGAAGAACTTGAAGTGATGGAAGAGTTGGGTAGAGGAAACCCCAACAGATCCTTTTGCAATGTGCTGTTTTGAGGGTGATGGAAAGAAGGAATGAAGCCATTATACCTCATTTTGATTTGCCAGTCCTTTTTATTTACTTTTTTTTTTTTTTCAAATTGGAAATATTCACAGAAAGGAGGGAAAGAATGTTGGAACAAAATAAGGTGAATAATGACTATCTAAATGTTCTGTAGCGATAAGTAGGGGAGGGAGGTAAATTTCATTTTGGATACATAGGATGCTAGTCTACCCCAGATAAGCTTTACCCAATTCAAGGGAGAAAACTGAACTTTACATTTGAAGCCAACAAAGACTTAATCCCACAGTGCTGCTGCTAAGGTTATATCTTGCCATAGTGCAAATTTCTATTTAAATGTGAACAAAACACTCATCAATTCCACAGGGTTGCTACAGAATTATCCCATCCCATGGTGCCTATTTATAGCTGAGTAGACTTGGTTATCAACAAAACACTCATCAATCTTACAGTATTCCTATTTTTTGCAGTAGCGAAATAAATTACCTTGTGGAAATGACTCCCCCACCCGCCTCAGCATGACACTTAAGGACCCTGCTTTTTGAGTAACACAAATGTTTCAGCTATGATTTCACATGATACAAATTAAGTCAGATCTTGGCTAGGGCACCAGTCTATCATAAGCAATATTTACAGTTGATTCTGTAAAGTGAGTTGTGATGTACAACAATGTAGAACAGAGTATTTTACAAAGGGTGTGTGTGTAAACCAATTTAGCCTTTTTTAATACTAACCAATCTACCTACTGAGGCAGCTGGCACTAAATTTCTTCAGATATGAATTAATATCTTCATCAAAACCTCCTAGCATGAATGATATTGTCATACTTCTTCTGGTCAACCTCAGCATTATAACCCAATGTATAAAATTATTGATTTGTTTTTTATTAACCTCTTTCAAAATCTTTATTTCATATTAATTGAAACATACAGATTGTCTAATAATTAGAAAGGTGGTCACAAAATTTTAATAATGACAAAGTTATTGTGCTAAACATTTCTAAATCATCATCATTATTTAGTATGTTTTCCATGCTGGCATGGGTTGGACAGCTTGACAGGAACTGACAAAGCCAGGAGCCACACCAGATTCCAAAGTCTGTTTTGGCTTGGTTTTTATGGCTGGATGCCCTTCCTAACACCAACCACTTTACAGAGTGTACTGGGTGTTTTTTATGTGGCACCCACGCCCATACCAATGCTTTTTATGTGGCACCTTGGTTTTAAGATCTCATTTCTGTTGTGGTGTGTGCATTTTCTTGAGTACAGCAATGCACCACATACCTCAGTCTTCTGCCACTTCCTTTGTAAGGTTCAGTGTTTTGAGATCAGTATTCAAAATACTTGATTATTTTCAAAATTAAGAGAAACCTTACTTCTAGATCTAATACAACATATCCTTTAGTGTAGTAAGAGGTAACCAAAGGGCTTGAGTGTGAGAAAAGTAGTCAATCACAAAACACTACTTCAAAAATGCCTTCATAATGAAGACAAACTATTATGAGGTTAATAAGTCTAATCCTACTTTAGAAGGGACACTGGCCCTTCAGTTGTTTTCCACACTGGCAGTATATTTCATTATAATATAATCACCAAAGGGTTTTTAAAAAAAGGAACATTTTGATGGTATTGTAGCTAGAACAAGTTAAACCATAGTGCTACTGAATTTTGTTTCGCTGGATAAATTTTTATTCTAGTTTCTATCTCAATAAATAGCTCTCTAGTAAAACTGCTTGCCCAAGACTGCTCAAGCGTCACGTTACCAATTCATCTAAAATGTTATTTGAATTTTTTTTTTTAAATCAATAACGATTTTATTATTACATGAATAATAATAACACAGGATTTCAGCAGGTAAACAGTTATCTTTTGTTAAGTTGTGTTCCAAAATGCTAGTTTAATTTACCAATAAATATGGAAGAAAAAGACAAAAAAGTTATTTTACCAAAATCCAAATTCTTCATTATAAAAAAAATAATAATAATTTAAACACATAAACAGTGTATTCTTGTTAGAAATATGGTCATGAAAAATGTTTACAGTGATGTTAATGTTCATACTAGTCGTAAACAAATTTAGTTTTTATTTATTTAAGTTATAGAGTAATTTTTAAATTATTGATCAAAAAATTCATATAATTTTATGATTCAAACTTATAAAATCTTGAAAAGCAAAAATTTAAAACCATAGAAAGTTAAAATTACTGCTGACTTGAGAGTATTTTGATGAATTGATACGATGTAAACAAGTTTTATGAAATATGTTTTAAAATTCTGAAAGTTGACAAAAAAATAAAACTCCCCAAACAACCGGAACATCATCATCATCATCATAATTATTATTATTTATTATATGAACACACAAAATGTCATAAATGTTAATGCGTTTTCATTTTCCTATCTAATCTTTCCAGGATTTCTTTATATTTTTTATTTTGTGTTATTCAGTGTTAGTCCCTCCTTTTTCTGTTTCAGTGAATGGTCTTTGGCCAAGCTGGAGCACTGTCTTCAAGGATTGTATTCAATCATATAAACCCAGGTTACTTATTTCCATCTGATACTTATTTTATTGATATTTATTTATCAAAAGAAAACATTGTGTCTACAAGTAAATACACACACTTCAAACAATACTGATTTTTCAACAAAACTATACTAAAATTTTCATACAAACAGAAACTCATCCCAGAATATTCTTTTCTACTCTAGACACGAGGCCTGAAATTTTTATGTCCCTGGTAGCTATGGGGACATAAACAAACTAACATCAATTGTCAGGCGATGGTGTGGGTACAAACACAGACACACAAACATATACATACAAATTCGATGGACTTCTTTCAGTTTCCGTCTACCAAATCCTCTCACAAGGTTTTGGTTGGCCCAAGGCTATAGTAGAAGACACTTTCCCAAGGTGCTACACAGTGGGACTGAACCTGGAACCATGTGGTTGGAAAGCAAGGTTCTTACCACAGCCATACCTGCACTTATGTGTGTGTGTGTGTGTGGGTGGGTGTATATATTAATGACTTATAGGTAAGTGATATTTTGTTATGCAACCATAATAATAAAGTATATTAAACATTTTAAGAAGTCAATACCTTGTATCTAAGCAATGTATTCGAGGATGATTAATGGGTTAGATGGGTGCTGATGAAGGAGTAAAAACCCCCGAAATATGGCACATGTGCCCATTGCCCATTTTTCATCATCAATCTCATTATTTGTTTATATCTGATGTCTTGTATACCAAACGTAGTAGCAAAAATCAGTAAATCAATGCTGGTTATAATTTCTATAGAATATCTGTAGAGAGAAAACCTTAACCAAGTTATATATATATTCATATGTACATGTGTATTTTTGTACACATATGCAAATTTAAAAAGAACTAAACAAAAATCTCGTAATAAGCTGTTTACTTTAAACAAAACTACCTCTCCGTATAGGTACTAGAGCAACACCAGTTACCTAAGATAGTTATCATATAAACATGTTAATCAAACTGATAATAAATTTTGCAGTAAATTAAATAATAATAATAATGATAATAAAGAACTTTGTGTTTATTATGCTTATTATATAAATATGTACGTTGAACATTTTGATAATAAACTACAGTAAATTAGTTGAGATAGCAACTGTGTACTTTAATAAACTTTGTTAAAAGAGTATACTTTCTATAAAATATTGAAAAGGTTCTTGAGAATATACATTTTTTCCTTTCTTTCTTTAATATCATTTAGTAAGGCGGAAGAAGTGGAGATGCCAATGACCTTAGTTAATCCTCATAGATTGGTTAAAGTGATATATTTGATGTTCATCCATCCATAGTGAAACATAAGTGGCATATTAGACAGATCTCTGTATGTGACTACTTTGAAAACAAATTCAATTTTAAATTGATAATATTCTACACAGCATCAATTCTTTTGCTTTAGCAATCAGTCTATGCCTCACAAAACAGTATAATGAACTTCAGAAAATATCCTTCATATGATTTTGTTATTCTTTCCTTTTCTTTTTTTCTCCCCACCCCTTCTAAGATTATAAATTTTTAGGCAATTAATATCATCTGCTTGCATTTAGCTAGAATCACTCTACTAGTGGATAACAGCCTCAGCATAATGTTGCTGGCTTATCTATGCTAGTTGCAAGACTTAACAATCCAATCTGGTCAAGTTTAGGTTGGATGGAGTGTATAAATGGTTAGATAATAACTTCTGGCAACTGACATCTACACAAAAAAAAAAGCCAACAGACGAGATAAAGCATCATGAACCAGTGCTTTAACAATTTCATAAATTTACAGTCCTGAACTCAAATTTTACTTATTCTGAAAGCATAAAATATAAAATTGACTCCAGTGGAATTTGAACTTAGAGTGTAGAAAGCCAGTACAAAGACTACACTGCATTGCATATGATGGGGTAATGACGCTCACAATTTTCTGCTCAGAAAGACTGTACAGCAGAGTATTAGAGAAAATTACACTCATTAAACATTTTCATCAATTTAACCCTTTTAATACCAACCCACCTCAGACCACACCAGCCTCTATTATACCAACTTACTATTTTAAAGTGATGTAAATTAAAACCTTTCATTAAAATTTCATGTTAATTTGTGTTCCAAAAACCAGTTTAATAATGATCATGTTATTTTACTAAATTCTTCATTATTTTAAAATTAATTGAAACAAAGGCCATGTATTTTAAATGGATATGGTAATGAAAGGGTTAAACTCTGAAGTCAAATCCTATGAGAATGGAGTTCACTTCAGTCTTCCTAGGTCTGTTTTTGTGCCTGTGTTTGTTCCCCACCACCACTTGACAACTGGTATTGGTGTGTTTATGTACCTGCAACTTAGCAGTTTGGCTAAAAAGACAGATGGAATAACTACAGGGGCAGGGGTTGATTCATTCGACTAAAATTTCAAGGTGGTGTCCTAGCATGGCCCCAGTCTAGTGACTGAAACAAGTAAAATGATAAAAGATATGAAGGTATACAATTCACTGTTGAGAAGTTTCTATTGAATTCTACTCACAATTTCTTGGTCAAAATTTGGAAGCTATTGTAGAAGACATGCTGAAGGTGATGCACAGTATGATCATATCTAGAACCATGAGGTTGAGAAGCATACATTTTAACCAAGCAGCCATTCCAGCATCCTAGGCACTCATTTACAAATTCTGATATACACACGTAGAAATGGAAAAAAAAAAATATTACATCAAAGGCAGGAGTTACACTTCAGGCTTCTTTTTAAATATCTGTTATAATATTTAGCATGGCGTAATTTCTTACAAAAATAATCCTATTTCAAGTTATCTTGAGTAAACACAAGTACATAAATATGTACACATGTATAGTAGTAGTTGCATGTAGATATATATGTAAATATATCTGTTAGAGCATTAGTGTCTCCTTATCTTCACTAGATGTTTAAGACAGAGACAAAACACACACATACACACACATAAATATATGCCCACACATACATTTACACACAAAGCTTTATGCAAGTTTGTGTCATCTACCTATGCATGTGTATATGTGTGTGTGTGTGTGTGTATGTATATATATATATATATATATATATATAACAAAGTTATTTTATTCCACACGGGTAGAAATATAGGAAAAATAGAAGTTGAAAATGCACTGAGAATAGTTAGAATATTTTTTTATTAATATATTTAAAGCTTTTAACTGGTTTCCCAGTTTACACTGATTTTCAAAAAGTCCAAATAGAAAGACGTGGCTTCTGTTGCAACTGTCTTGTTTCGGACTAGTGTTTGAAGCTGGTCTCATTTTTACAGGGAGTTCATGACTCAAATTAGTATATGTTTTGAATAGGGTTTGATTGGTAGAGGATAGTCACGTAACTAATCTTAGAAATGACTGAACATGTCCAAATAATCAATGCTCAGAATATTTTGTCAAGTGCTTGTTGAGAGTAAACACCTTTTTAAGTTTATAACCATTAGTATGTTTCCTTCTATGAACATGCATTAATGTCATGTGACAGTATATTTCGCACCTAAAAAGAAGGCCAACACAGTTGAATGATCATGTTTAGTTATAATCAAGGCACTCCAAATTTAATCTGTCTGGTGGGAGAGTGGGCAAGAGTTGTTTACATGTAGTCCAGTGTCTAAAGTTTATGTTGTTAGCTATGAAGGCTCTTCATGTTAAGTGGCAGAATGAGTTTTGTGTGCAATAGCTATTTGTGTATGTACTCTATTAAAGTTTAAGTCTTCATTTGTACTTTTGTATGAAAGTATTTTCTTTGTTTATCTGTGCTTCATCTGTGGTGTTCGCTGAACATAGGTAGAGTGGGAAGGCCTGGAATTTGGGGGACTTACTTTTTGCACATATGTCTATGTGTCCACTCAGTGGAATCTGTCTAGAACTGAGGTCTCGTATTTGTTGTCGGTGAATGGTCAGTCTATTTCTTAGAGTAAGCTTAATTTGACCTATGTAATCTTCATTACATCCTTGTCATTTGATAGCGTAAATTAAATTCCTTGAAGTACATGTCAAGTGATTTTTTATGGTAAAAATCTGTCCTGATTTGAATTTATGTGTTGTGTCTTTAATGAGATTGATGCAAGTCCTGCAATTGGGGTGGCCACACTTTTTGACTGTTAGTGTAGGAATTGTGGAAGGTAATTTGGCACTTGTGAGGAATAATTTTTTGAGGGACTTTGTCTTTTACTTTTGATTATTTTGTGTATTTTGAGTGCTTGTTTGATTCTTGAGTTTTGTTTTAGTAGTGGGATGGACTACAAATTTGAAGAACTTATACATTTTAAAAGTCTAATCAACAGCATACACAATAATATCAACTACATACATACATACATACATACATACACACACACACATACATACATACATACATACATACATACATACAGTTCATATAGTTTTATTATATGCACAAATATACACATATGTACATATATACAAACATATATACATGTACATAGACATACAAACACATATATGTATTTGTGTATCCTGTGTTTCTCTCTCTCAACATCATGTGACAGAAAGAAGCAAGTACACATGAAACAAATCACTCATACATACATACTGACAAATATATACATGTACACACACATACATAAGTACAGATACATATCCACATGTTATACACACACAGATACACATATTGTCAACATGGTTTTTATATATGTACACATCATGGTCAGAGTATATATAAGCCAGAGTATGGGCTAATGAGTACTTGTTCCAAAATCCACTTCAGAGACAAAATGGCACCATAGGAATGAAGTTAGATAGTTCAGTCATGTGATCGTGTCACATGATACCCTCTACTTGTCTGGAAGTTAATCAAGATGAAGAAATAATTAAAATTAGAAGATTCATAATTATAGTTCTTATAACACTGTTAAGTTACAGGATATCTAGCTGTTGAAAATGAACATGTAATTTTGGCTGATGTCTGGCACTAAATTTGTTTTCTTAGCTTTCAAATACTAAAGCCAGTGAATTAACATAATTAAGCCAATGAGAAAAACCAGATGAGCCTATGAAAGAAACCTTTAGGTTGACATGGTAAAACAGATAGTCAAATCTCTCTACAATCACACCCATCCATCTTAATAAAGAACAGAGTATGTTTGATAAAGTAGTCAGAGATAGAAGGTGGTGAGCTAGCAGAATCATTAGCGTGCTGTGCAAAAGGCTTAGAAGCATTTCATCCGTCTTTAGGTTCTAAGTTTAAATTTTGCCGAGGTTGACTTTGCTTTTTATCCTTTGAGGGTCAATAAAATAAATACCAGTGGAACATTGTGGTCGATGTAATTGACTTAATCCCTCCCCCAAAATTGCTGGCCTTGAGCCAAAAATTTGAAACTAATATTAGACATTAACTATACTCTGGGAGTGGTTGGTATTAGGAAACGCATCCAGCTGTAGAAACTCTGCCAGATAAGATTGGAGCCTGGTGCAGCCATCTGGTTTGCCAGTCCTCAGTCTAATCATCCAACCCATGCTAGCATGGAAAGCGGACGTTAAACAATGATGATGATGAAGTAGTGTGTGGCAGTAAGTCATTATGGCATGTAATGTAGGATTATTGACTCAAAGAATGTTAGACAAAATGCCTTATTAGGAAAGCGAATTGGCAGAATCTTTGAGCAAGACGGATGAAATGCTGCCAAGCATTTTATCCTCAGTGCAAATAATTCTGCCAGCTCATTGGCTTCACTTAACGTCTAATATCAATAAGGTATTTGCTGGTAAGGTAGTGATGATGTTGTTTAACTCCAGAAGAACTGATTAAACTGAGCTTATTTATGATCAAAGACATTTCAACCATGACCATCCAGTTTTTGTGGGAATATTTAGGACTTTAGGAGATTTGGCTGCTTTATCTAACAACTCTCATAAACTCAGTGATGATAGCAATGGTTGCAATACTTATTATTTAGCCCTGCAGTTAAGCCCTGATCAAGTAGGGCATCTGGTCATCACCATCTCAACTTTTTCCTATGCACAACAAACCCAAGACCACACTACCCTTTAAACTTTTAGCATTTAAACTGACCAGATCAGGCCCAAACATTCTATTTGTTTCATGCTCAAACTAGCTGGATCTGGCTTCTTACACCTACCCTGCAATATTTAATCTAAAAATAAACAATCACATCATCAAAATCTCAAAATTAAAAGATAATGTATGATTAATTAAAAACAATGTGCTTCAATAAGAGTGATCTGAATGCTAAAAGATTAAGATAGAAGTGAGTAACTTGAGAGAGATTTGGCTGCTATTTCTTAGAAGTTAAGCAATCTCAGATAAATTACCTTGTTATCGCAGGTGATGATGATGATGGTTGTTGGAGATGGTGTCAGTCATGAAAGGAAAAAAAAAGGAGACTGCTACTTCTTTTTCCCCTAAAAACAGTAGTAGGATAGTAATGATGATGATGATGATGACTGTTATAAGAATGACAATTGCAAAACTGCTGAATGTATTCGCAACATTAGCAACAAAACAACATAAACAACAACAATAACAAAGAACAATACCAAATAATCTCAATGAAGATGGGGCGAGCGGTGGTGGTGGTGGTGGTGGTGGTGGTGGTAGAATCTCAATAGTTTTATATTTTTTTAGCTTCTTATTCATTATCTAATTTTTTTTATATGTCATTTCTCTTATAAACAACCCTTATGGTAGGAAGCAGGATAAGATGTTACTCCACTCCCCCTTCTGTTACATATGAACACTACACCCTATCCTCACCCACCCATTACTTCCAAAGAGACAAACGTACACACATCCAATCAATGGGTCTCCATCTCAACTCCCCTCTGATGGCTCTGCTAATGCAATTCATCTACATACAAAACACACACAAGCAGACAAATATTCACACACATACAGATAAACACACGCATGTAGACAAACGTTTACACACATGAAAGACACACATATATAAACCATCACAGAGAGAATTACACACACACACACACACACACACACACACACACACACACACACACACACACACATACACACACACATACATACATACAGCAATGGGCTTAAAGTCACCACAGTTCTGCAAATGTAATACAAATTCACTGACATAGACGCATGTACACACATACACATATGTACATGCTCACACACAACATACACATATAAGCATACATACGAACAAACCTACAGACAAATTATACATAACTATACAGAAATAGGTTTCTAGACTTACATCAGTTAACCCTGAAAATGAAATAGTTCATTACATATAAATATAGATTTCCGTTTCCTAAAACAAAGAAGCCGCTACATGGTTACTCAGCTGGCTAGAAATAGCAGCTACATTCCCTCAGCTAACATTCCCATGTTTTAAAATAAAGATTTGCTAATAAAAAACTGAATGGTCTTGACTAGAAGTTCATCGTTCATGTAGTTAAGCTATGAAATTCTTACATTCTCTCAATGTCCTGTAATTCAGATGGCCTCATGGTCCTAGCAGACAAAATGAAAAACAGGACTGGCAAGAGAGTTGCACGGGAACAGTCACTCTTATTCACAGGGGCTCACACTTAATCATTTCTGCTCCAATAGTGATGAGCAGTTCTACAGTTCAAGAACACCCGAGGTATTTTCACTGCCACAGTGAGCAGAATGCCTTGGAACAGAGGTTGTTTAATCAGTGGTGACCTACAACAAATCAGAAGTTTTCTTATTCCTTTTTATTCTTTTTTTTTTTTGAGTGTGTATATGTTGTCATTGTTTTCTTCCAAGTCAACTCTGATTGAGCAGCCCTATCCTAAAAGACATACAGCTGTAGCCATTCCACCACTTTTCCCATGTGCAATGAACAAAGGGCCACATCAGCCAAAATGTTCTCTTGAGATGATATTATGTGAGTTAATCCATTGGCATTAAGATTATTCTATCATCATCATCGTTTAGCATCTGTTTTCAATGCTGGCATGAGTTGGTCAGTTTGACAGAAGCTGGTCAGACTCCAATTGTCTGTTTTGGCATGATCTCTATTGCTGGATGCCCTTCCTAATGTCAACTTCTTTACAGAATGCCCAGGGTACTTTTTATGTGGCACTGACAAGAGTGCATTTTACGTTGCACCACACTTTATTTTGAATTACTCATGTTTTAACATGTAGCTTTTAGATTTCAATGACATAACTGTACGTTTAGAATGGCAATGTTGGGTAGGAGTGAGGGGCTGAATCTGGTCAGTTCGAACATAAATAAAACATGGAGATTATTTGGGCTGAATATGGACGGTTTGAATGCTAAAGGGTTAAGGGAAATTTGGCCACCATATTTATTGTTGCGACCATCTCCTCTTTTACCCATGTGGCTTGGACTCAGGATGCCATATTCTAATGTCAGCCCCTTTTTTCTAACCCTTTAGCATTCAGATTACTCTGTCAAATGTAATGCTTATCTATTTGCATTATTTTGAATTTATCATTTATTATCTCATAGCTTTGAGATTTTGACAATGTGATTGTGTATTTTTAGTATGACATTGTAAGGTAAGTGTGAGAGGCCAGATCTGGCTGGTCTGAACATGAAACAGGGAGAATATTTGGGTATACTGGATATGGTTGGTTTAAATGCCTCAGGTTTAAGAAAGCAGAAGGTTAGCTGAACAAGATTTGAGTGCCATTTCTAGCAGGTCAATCAACCACAAAGAGGCTCCCCATTAACACGATTACATAGGTACAGGTGTGACTATGTGGCAAGAAGCTTGCTTCCTAACCATATCGTTCCGGGTTCAGTCCCACTGCATGGCACCTTGGGCAAGTGTCTTCTTCCATAGCCTTGGTCTGACCAAAGCTTTGTGAATGGATTTGGTAGACAGTAGCTAAGAGAACCCTGTCCTATATATGTGTGTGTGTGTCTTTTTGTATGTGTTTACCCCCACCCCCACCACCACTTGACAACCAGTGTTGATGTGTTTACACCCCTGTAACTAACTTAGCAGTTCATCAAGAGAAACCGATAGACTAAGTACTAGGTTAAAAAAAAAGTCTTGGGGTTAATTTGTTTGACCTAAACCCTTCAAGGTGGTACCCCAGCATGGCCACAGTCAAAGGACAGAAAGATGCAAAACAAAAACTAAGAGATATCATGTATGCTGGAGTAGATGAATGCAATTGTCAGAACCAGAATACACCTCACCACAAATGGTTTGAATGAAATCTGCCATGCACACCCACCACCTAAGAAACCCCACACCCCTCTATTTATGTGACCCCCAACACCCACTGCTATGATCCTTGTACATTCTAGATCACACCGTACCTCATCCCACACATTTACCAAACTTTATCTCTCACTACGATTAATATATTCACATTTATTTACCTAGGTTCGCAGCTTAATACAATTTCTTGTAAAATGCATGCGTATATGTGTGTGCATTTACAATATAAATATCTCTTGCTCTCTCTTTCTCTCATATATATATATATATATATCTACAATCTACATATGCTTGCATATATGCACACATGCACACTCGTATACCATTAGTTTAAGATTGAATAAAAACCTGTATCATGAATATGTAAATAAATGTATATTTATTTGAACGTGTGCGTATATGCAAACACACACACACACACACATTCATACATACATTCACATGTTCATGTTATGGCCCTTTATTCAGTTTCAAAACTAATTTCTGAGCTTCTCATAACTACCTTTTCACTTCATCTTTTTCTTTCTTTCTTTCCTTGCTCTCCACCTCCATACCTCTCTATTTTTCTTCTTTCTCTCCATCTCTCTGCAATCTCTCCTTCCCCGTCTTCACTTTCCTAACTCTCCTTCCTCTAAGCTTTCACTACCATAACAGTAAACTGTGAAAATCCTGTTATGCTTCCTTAGTAAGGATCAGCTTATCCGGTGTCGAATGCAGCTTGGTTTTAACATCCATTTTGGCATGCAGACAATTTCAATGATGCCAAGAGGCATTCAGTTCTCAACCGCTTGCCAAATTCTCTCAATGGTTCATGAAAACAAACATACCTCCTACACACATACAGTTATACATTGTTCATGATTGTGTGTGCATCATTGTGTATGTGTGTGTATATATATATAAATATATATGCATGTATGTATGTATATATAGAGTGTATGTACATGTGTGAGTATGCAATATACATGAGTATGTGTGAGAGTTAATGAATAAAGTGTATGGTGATTGTAAGATAGCAAGCATATTTATTTACTTGTTTGCATTGAACCAATGAGAAGGCCTCTATGCTAAACATAGTAGCTAAATTTCACCCGAAACCACAAACTTACATATAAAAGAAAATATACATTGTCCAAAGTATAATCGGACGGTCACAGCTGGAATGTCTTGAATTAGGTTTTCTTGACAATAACCGTGCATGTGTGCATGCATGCATTAATGCATGCACATATATCTATCTATTGTCCTCATTTTACATCCACTTTCAAACTTACATCTAAAAGGAAGATTACATTGTCCAATGTATAACCAGACAGTCACAGCTGGAATGTCTTGAATTAGATTTTCTTAATAATAACTCTGGATATGTGCGCATATATGCATTTATTTATGCGCATATATCTATCTATTGTAATCATTTTTACATTTGCGTTCCAGAATAAGCTGGCTCAGTTAATACAGGCTTATTTGAAGTTCCTTCCCCAAAAGAAGAGTTGGAGGACCAAGTATAGCTCATACATTCCATTGTAAGATGGATTCTTTAGCCAGATGCCCTTTCTAAATTTATTCATTTTACAGATGGTAGCAGATGCACTTTATTGAGGTATTAACACAAGGCAGGTTGTCGTGTGCAAGCATACATATGTGGATGTATGTGTGTATGCATACATACACATAACACATACATATACATATATATACATACATGTGGAGGTGCAATGGTCCAGTGGTTAGGGCAGCAGACTCGCGGTCGTAGGATCGCAGTTTTGATTCCCAGAGCAGGCGTTGTGAGAGTTTATTGAACAAAAACACCCAAAGCTCCACGAGGCTCTGCCAGGGGCTGCTGGCGATCCCTGCTGTACTCTTTCGCCACAACTTTCTCTGACTCTTTCTTCTGTTGGCCTGCTCGCTTAGCCAGCGGGGTGGCGTCATTTGAAGGCTAAAACAATGTGAAGCGCATTGTGACCAGTGATGTGTAGCAACATCTGATAGCCTGGTCGGTTACGTGATCCCATGATATATACATACATACACATATGTACATAGATACACATGTACTTACATAAATGCATACATGTGTATACATATATATATATATACACACACACAAATTTAACATCACCTGTGTAATAACCTTATAATGCACATTCCTAAGCTCCTCCATGGGTATTGGCTATCACATGCTATCATATAGCAAGAATACTCCTTTTACTGAATATACAAGAGGAAATTCATTAATATCCTTTTATTCTTTTACTTGTTTCAGTCATTTGCTGGACCAGGGCTTTGAAAGGTTTTAGTTGAACAAATCGACCCTAGGACTTATTCTATTGGTCTCTTCCGCTGAACTGCTAAGTTAAAGGGGTGTAAACACACCAACACTAGTTTTCAAGTGGTGATGTGGGTGGTGGGGGACAAACAGATACAAAGACAAGTGTGGCTGTGTGGTAAGAAGCTTGCTTCCCAACATGTTTCTGGGTTCAATTCCATGGTGTGACACATGTCTTCTACTTGGGCTAACAAAAGCCTTTGGCCAACCAAAGTCTTGTGAATGGATTTGAGAGACAGAAACTGAAAGAAGCCTGTTGTGTATATATTTGCATGTTTGTGCCTCCACCATTGTTTGACAACCAATGTTGGTGTGTTTATGTTTCCATAACTTAGCAGTTCGGCAAAGGACATCAATAGAATAAGTACCAGGCTTACAAAGAATAAGTCCAGGGATCGATTTCTTTAACGAAAAGGCAGTGCTCCAGCATGGCCACAGTCAAAATGGCTTGGGATAAAAATTGGCCTTTCTTATCTTGTATGAGGAATACCGAATGTCTTCATGCACTACCTGCCTGATAAGAAACTCAGACACTCCCATGTCGCAGGTGATGGACCTGATTGACTTGGAGGGATCATAGTCAATCATGGCCTGGATCTCACCAACAAACACAGGAGTTCTCTTCTAATCAGAACAATCAGAGTGAGTTTTCCGAGCTGCTTCATAATTATCCAACTCTTTCCGAATATATATGCACATGTGAAGTTTACTTCCTGCAGTGCACTGGATAAAGTGCCAAGCTGCATACAGTTATGTTTGTTGACATTTCCCTATCAACAAATCACTTGCCAGAACAATGCTTTCAAAAAAATATCCTTAAACTTATAAACAGGCAAAGATGTTGTGAAAGAAAGGGCATCTGGCTGTACAAACAATGCCTCAATAACAAAAATTTGTCTAACCCAGTGGGTCTCAATATAAGATTTTGGAAAGTCCACAAAACAAAATAGTAAATTGGGGATTCACAATAATATTCTAAGAGCCCCTGAAAAAATTTGCTTTAGATGTATGTATTGCAAGAAACAGGTTTTTTTTTCTCTAACATTTTATATAGTTCAACCTACACAAGTTAATGAGTGAAAAACAAATCAGCCCTTCAATGTTTAAAATCTGCAAACAAAATGCACAAAAATGCTACATGTTTGCATTATGTTATATATACAACAATAATAAAGTACATTACCATATACATTTTTACAAACGAAAGATGTTATATAGACCTCCTTGACTCAAGTTAGAGAAGGGGTGTGAATTATACACAAGCTTTAGGTTTTTCAGAGGTACAGTTTTATAGAAACTTCTTTCAAAATTCCCATGGCGGTCCACCAGAATAAAAATAGTAATCAAAGGGCTCCATAAGTAAAAAATGGTAGAGAACTCTTGGTCTGACCCATGCTAGCATGGAAAAAAAAGATCTAACAGCAAACATCTTACACATACACCCATGCACACACACACACAAACTCAATAACTAAATACTTGATGCAACATTTAATATCTGATGAAGCTTATCTAACAACAGGCATCACTATTTTATCGTGTATAAAATTTCAACATTGATACCCTACTTGGGCTTTGAGTTACAGCCAAACAAACTTTATTATTATTCTAAGACCATTTAAGTCCCTTCTTAAATACTTAAATACTCTTCCATCATTGCTTCTTCACCCATGTATGTATATATTCAGATATTATATATATATATATATATATATATATATATATGAATATATATGTATATATATACATACACATACATTCTCATACAAGTATATACAGGCAACATTCACACGTCTCTTAACGTTCACACACACATATGTTAGATTCTCACATATGTGAGTTGGGAACCTTCAATCAACTGAGATTATAAGTAGAAGAAAACTCCAAGGTAAGTTGAAAATCTATAACCCAGAAGCAAAGAAAGGTAACTCTAAAAAAATCAGTTGACTGAAATTTTTGGACAATTTAGACATTTGAAGTGCATCAGTTCTTATATGCAACAAATGAAAGTAATAGTGTTTACATTATATCTATATCTAGGTGTAGGTATGGCTGTATGGTAAGAAGTTTGCTTCTCAGCTACATGGTTCTGGGTTCAGTCCCACTGTATGGAATACTTGGCAAATGTCTTCTACTATAGCCCCAGGCTGTCAAAGCCTTTTAAGTGGATTTGGAAAATGGAAACTGAAAGAAGACTATAATATATACATACATATGATGATGGCTGCCCCCTCATTACAAGTATGGCCATTGCACGAAGCTTAACTGTTATTGGTGCTGTGATTGAATGTGACTTTTTAGCCCAGCTAAAGATCTACAATGTCTTGTACAGAATTGGCAACTAAAACCTTTACCGGTAATAGCCAGCTGTAGTTGTAATTGGGCTTCATGTACCTTTGCATGTCGTTTAAGTCCTCCTGCCGAATTACACTCTCTTCCACATGCCCGACAGATATGATTAGTAATGTGTGTTACACCACCACCAGTGGCCAGGTTGTCACTCATCTGTCTCACTTTATGACTATGAAGATGACCCTTGAGTCCAGCTTTACTGAGGCAGGGTCTTGCACAGACACTGCATGTCAGCATCATAGGAAGTCCCTTCCCATCTGGAAGTGTAACAGCAATGCCCTTCCTGACATCCCTCCTTACTTTTTCATGTGCAACTCGAGATTTCTCAAAAGTAGCTGTCCCCTCGTGCATACATATATATATATATATATATATAT
>NC_043001.1:55778718-55811218 GCF_006345805.1 Octopus sinensis
TATGAGCAGGGGATAGAAAATTTAGAGTGGTTGGGGGTGGGAAAAGATGAAGCTGAAGTAAGATTAGAAGTTGGTTGGTTATGGAAGACAAGACTTGGAGAGGGGGAGGTTAACTAATGGTTTAATTAATCAATGGTAACAGAAATGTCAAGGAAAACTGACAAACGATGGGGAGAAGATGGCAGATGTGAACAGAAAGGTCGGATGGAGGAAATCTACCAAGTTAGTGAGGGTGGGGTGTTGAATGGGGCTGAGTTGATGTACCTATCATGCCGTTCAGGGGTGGGACCATTGAAGTGGATAAAAATTTTAACCTTGTGATGATTTAGTCAAATATTGTCTAGTTTTTTTATTTGTAGGTTAGTGTACAGACAAACAGTCAGACGGACACTCTGAATTAATGACAGTGTTGCCATTACTGGTTCAACAACACTGTCACAAATCAAGTAAAATTACAAATGAGAATTATGTATCGCTGAAGATCTGACAATGTCGTTTGATTACATAATATTTTACATTATGGAACTGTTCTTTGTTACTGAAACACCCATAAGAGGATGTACTTGTTTTTTTTATAAACAACTCACCTGTTTGTTTTAATATCCAATATATATATATAGGTATATTGGTGAAAACAGGAAAAATAGAACTCGAAATATATGAGTATATGTATATTTTTATTAATATTTAGCAGAGGCAACAGAATAACAATATCAAAGCTTGTTTTTATATAAGGGGTAAAGACCCTCTTTGCTTATGAGTGACCATAGAATTGCACCTAGAAAGTTCCCCTCTGAGGCACAAGTCCAGGCAAGGTTGTTTTATGGAAGACCCGCAGTTGTCCATGCATGCCAACCTCCCCTCTCCACACCAGAGAAAGGCAAAAGCCAATACAGCTTGACACCAGTGGCAATGCAACTCATTTCTACAGCTGAGTGAACTGGAGCAACGTGAAAATAAAGTGTCTTGCTCAAGACACACAGCCCAGTCTGGGAATTGAACTCACTACCTCATGATTGTGAGCCCAACACTCTAACCACTGAGTCATGTGCCTTCACTTGTTTTTATGTAATTATATCCAACCCATGCTAGCATGGAAAGCGGACGTTAAACGATGATGATGATGACATAATATCATATAAATATGAATATATATATATATATATATATATATATATACACACACACACAATATAATATCATATAACTATAAACATATATATATATATAACACACACAATTTCATCACAAATGTGTATGCAGCAAATTAATGGCTTTGTGTGCCAAATAATACTAAATATACCACATACCCATACAATCCCCACATACATAACTATTCGCTGATTTAATACACCAATACCTCTCTAATAACATAAACAGTCCTTGTGATCTCTAATTGACAAAAATAAATTAAAAAACAAGGCTAAAGAGCTGTAACTATATAAAATATTGCTTGCTTCCCTTTATAATCTACTTCAGGAAAAGTAGTTTATATCTAGGTAGATGTTTTGACAGGATTGGAATCTTGTGTTTATCTGATGTACTCACTTTCTGCACATAATTTATGTTAATGATACAAGTTTAAGAAGGGTTTTTTTAGTAATCAAGAGTGTTGTTTTGGAATTAAGATGCCATTGCAAATATAATTGCTTCTGAAAATATCCATTGAATCTTCTTTCATATCATTTTTCATGTCTAAGCATTTTATTTTCTGTATTCTAATATTCCTTTGCTTATCTCATTTCAACTTACACCTTTCTCTGCAAATAAGACAAAATATGCACGAATTATTAACATATCTAGCCCACAAAAGAGCACTTACAACATATCTGGCCCACGAAAAAGCACTTACAAAATCACACCTTTTGGGTTTTATTAAATGTTTAGGACATATTGGATCATTGTAGGTACTATGTGCTTTATTCTTTTATTCTTTTACTGCCTTAAAGGGTCTTAATCAAAGAAATTGACACTAGGACCTATTCTTTTGTAAGCCTAGTACTTATTCTATCAGTCCCTTTTGCTGAACTGCTAGCTTATGGGGATGTAAACACACCACCATCAGTTGTCAAGTGATGGTGGGATAATAAACATAGACACACACTCATAAATATATACATATATCATCATCATCATTTAATGTCCGCTTTCCAAGCTGGCATGGGTTGGACGGTTTGACTGAGGACTGACAAGCCCAGATGGCTGCACCAGGTTCCAATCTGATCAGGCAGAGTTTCTACAGTTGGATGCCCTTCCTAACACCAACCACTACGAGAGTGTAGTGGTGCTTTTATGTACCACCGGCACGAGGGCCAGTCAGGTAGTATTGGCAACAGCCATGCTCAAATGGTGTTTTTATGTGCCACCACCACAGGAGCCAGTCCAGCGGCACTGGCAACATTTTTCATGTGTATTACTACATATGGGTCACCAACTGCCTGTCCTGAATAATTACTGATGGCACATGCCTGATACATACACACACACACACACACATATATATATATATATATATATATATATATATATACAAACATACATACACACATGCATATACATACACACACACACACATTTATTGAAAACTGAGTTTATGTAGGTTACTTTGCCTGGAAACTGGAAATGTAAAACTCCGAGTTGCTTTTCATGCTGAGTCAGTTTTAAATAACTAATGTTATTCCATTCATTCTAACAGTATTGAGTAATTTTTTTGAATTAGATTTCTAAGGTTAGTAACCAGTTTTGTTAGACAGATGTAGGTAGTTGGAATGCAAGCAGTAGACACTAATCAAGGAATTATTATGTAAGAAAAGAAAAAAATACCAATTCTTGGTACACATAAGAATATCTATCAAAATCTTTTCCCATGAAAATGCATAAATTTTCAGAGCTTTTCCACAGAACATACCAGCATAAAACCCAAGTGAACAGTAGCATTTCTAAATAGTCTTATATACTTATTCATGAATTCATTTATAGAGAGAGATAAGCATACGTAGACATAAATACACATATATATGCTTCTCACAAACATTATCAAAGATACTTTTCATGATATAAAAGAAAGAAACATATTAGAGTTCTCTGAAGAATGCGTAAGCATGAAACCAAAGGTAGCCGTCTACATATGAAAAGTGAATTAGTGATTTACAATCATACATAAATTCATGTGTGTGCTTTAGACACAAATATGTGTGTGTGTGTATGAGTGTGTGAATGTATGTGTATATAAATATATACACATACAAACACACATATATGTACATATTCATAAGTGTATGAGTCATATATATATATATATATATATATAATATATATATATATATATATATATATATATATATATATATAAACCTGTTGGCCTATGGATGTGAAACTCAGAGTAACCCCATAGAGCAGCCATATCTATCTTTATTCATATACTCTACTGATTTATAACTTAGAGTGTGCTTATTTTGTGGGTTTATGATTTATCAATGATGTGTGTGTGTGTGTGTAGACGTGTGTTTATACATATGTATATTCTTTTATTGTTTTACATGTTTTAGTCATTGAACTTTAGTCATGCCAGGGCAAGGGTTTTAGTCAATTATATTGGCACCAACATTTATTTTATCATTTTCCATTTGTCTATCCACTAAGTTAAAGGACATAGACATGGAGAAAGTTTCACACTGCTAATTTGCTTCACAAGGAATTTGTCTTGCCCTTGATATAATGCAGTGGTACTGAACCCAACATTACATGGTTACAAAACAAACTTCTTAACCATAAAGCCATACCTGAAATATATATTTACATATGCAAAGATTGATAAGTTCTCTGACAAGAAAATCTAGGCTCCTGAGTGAGTATACTGTTGTAGCTTTTGAGCTATAAATAAAATATTCATCCAAAGACATACACATACCTGTGTGTATGCATGTGTAAGAAAGAGAATGTGTGTGTGTGTGTACGTACAAACATACACACTTCCATATCTATGATCACACAGTCATTTCTGTTCACTCATAGATAAAGCTACTCTTCCCATCAGACACACACACATACTCAGGGAGGCAGGGAAGCTTGCATGCTTAAGTCAATTATGTAATCAGCTTAGGATCTGTCATTATCTTTATTAATTCTCAAGTCAGCATCTTTATTTTTTGTGCACACAAAATTGTATGCTGTTTATGGAGTAGTTCCTTGTTACATAAGATATATTTTAATCATTCAGATAATAAAACAGGCACAGACAGCTATAAAAAAAGATGTCTGTCATAAACTGTTGAGTTTTCCACTTCCTCCATAACCAAACCAAACTGGTGTGTGTGATGGGGGAAGGGGAATGAAGCTTTCAACAAAGCAAAAAGTAAAATTTGACACTGTTGTACTTGTTTGCCAAATGAGTTGATCTGGAATCTTGGGTTGAAACTGAAGCAATTAAATTGTGGAAGAGACAATTTAGTTATCTAAAAGAACACAAAGAACTACTACATTCAGTTCCCAATTATTTCAATAGGTGTGAAAATTCTATTGTACAACTGTTTTCCAGTTTTTAGAGGACTAAAAGTTCTGCCATAATATAATAGCAAAGGGTCCATATGACCCTTAGGGTCAAACTAGGGTCCATACGACCCTTAAGGGTCCACATAAGATTTTGTTATTAAAATTTATCTGCAATAAATAGGTCATATTTCTATGCAATAAATTCGTTATACTTCTACAATACACAAAATACCTTAACAATTTTTTAAATACAATTTCAAAAAATACTTAATTATAAAAAATATAATGGCATTTTTTAAACATCAAATGATCTTTAGGGTCCATCAAAATGAAACAGGAATCAAAGGAGTCCAGAGGTAAAAATGACTGATCTAGTGTGTGAAAATGACATTTTATTTCAATAAATTACTAGAGTACCAATAATACAAATTGGACTATGATACTGATTCATATACAAAAGTTTTACTTACATGTATCTTGCTTCCCTGTGAAATAAAACCCTATTGTCAGACAACATAACTGCTCCACAGCTTGGAATGAGGGACAAGTATTAATAGTTTTGCTGTTCTTACAACTCATCAGAATTTGTTTATAAAAACTGATCATTTCTTTTTTAGAGACATCTAAAACTGCATTACTTGCTGAGTCCATCTATAATTTTTAGCTAGTAGTGTGTAATTTGAGGCAAGATATAGCAACTACTTCCAACTGGTTGAGTGCAATCATATAGAGGAAGTTGTACCCAATCTGCTAGAAATGAAAGCAGACTTACAATCACAGCAGGCATAGCTGTGTGGTAAGAAGCTTGCTTCCCAATTACATGGTTGTGCGCAGTCTTACTGCATGGCACCTTGACCAAGAGTCTTCTACTGTAGCCTCAGGCCGACCAAAGCCTTGAATGGATTTAGCAGACAGATGCTGAAAGAAGCCCATCATGTGTGCAGGTCGCTGTTTGATTTTGTCCCCCTACCATCACTTGACAACCAGTGCTGGTGTGTTTATGTCCCCCAAAACTTAGCAGGTCAGCATAAGAGACTGATAGAATAAGGACCAGACTAAAAAAAAAAAAAGAAATCCCAGGGTTGATTCATTGAAGTAAAACCATTCAATGTGGTGCCCCAGCATGGCCACAGTCAAATGGTTGAAACAAGTAAAAGATAAAAGACAAATGCTTTCCAGCTGTGGCCATCTCCTTACTTTAAAGATATCTAAACCAACATTATCTCAAGCATCCTTCCTTATTTTTAAGACTGTGTAACATGTAATTTGAAGGCTAATATACTTAAGCAAATACATGCTCCCAAATTTGCATCTTTTTACATACCCACTCCTCTAATCTTGAGATATATGCAGTCAAACAGATCAGATTTCATATCGTATATATTCATATCATATACATCGCAGGAAGGCATGGGTTGGAGGCTAATGGAAGGGACAGATTGAATTCATGAACTTTTTAAAAGTTATCTGCACCTTATCTTTGGCAGTCACAGGTTCTTGCTATAGAAACATATCTCTTTTTCCAAAGGAAAACAGAATGAAAATTATTTCTTAATAGTTAAATTTTAAGTACAAACATTTATTTTAGCATACATGAAACATTGCATTGGTTAAAAGGGAAGCGATGTGGTTTTGCAGTACCACATGCTGATTTTTCATTTAATCACATGCTGTGTAGTTGGGTTCCACTGCATTAACCCTTTCATGTTTGTTTATCCCTTTAGTGTTTAAACTTGCCATATCAGGCCAAATTTGTCTTCCCGTTTTATGCTCAAACCAGCCAGCTTTGACCTCTCACACCTACCCTACAAAATCATTCTAAAACTAAACAGGGACATCGTCAAAATCTCAGAGTTACAAGATGCTGTACAATTAATTTAAAACAATGTGATTAAACAGGCTTTACATTTGACAGAGTTATCTGAATGCTGAAGGGTCAAAGCAGCCATCACTGGCCCAAATATTCTACCTGTTTTATGTTCAACCTGGCGAGATCTGGCCTCTCACTCAAAAGATATATTTTCATATATTGACATTCTAAAAATATATCATATCAACAAAGCAACATATCTCAAAGCAACAAGATAATGCATGATTAACTAAAAACAATGAGAATAAATATGTACCTGTGAATTCTGGTTGTTACTGGTACTATGTAAGTGGCACCCATGAATCAGAGTCACGGTTGTTGCCAGTGCCGTGTAAATGGCACCTGTGAATTGTAGTCCCAGCTGTTGCCAGCATCATGTAAATGGTACCCATGCCAGTGGCATGTAAAATCACCCATTATACTCCTGGAGAGGTTGGCATTAAGAAGGGCATCCAGCCATAAAAACCATAACAAATAAAACTGAAACCTGGTACAGCTCTCCAGCTTATCAGCTCCAGTCAAACCATCTAGCCCATGCCAGAACGGAGAGTGGACATTAAATGATGATGATGATGATACATCTGATAGAATAATCTGAATATTAAAGAGTCAAAATTAGGGTAAAACTGGTTCCTTGTGAGTGAAATTGATAGATAAAACTAATACTATGGTTTTTTTTTTTTTGGTTTTTTTTTGTAACTGCACGTAGCAGTTACAAACTCAGAGATCAATAAAATAAGTACCTGACACAGACAAAAAACATTTATGATCGACTAAAGCACTTCACAACGGTGTTCCAGTATGGCCACTGTTCAATGACTCAAACATATAAAAGAATATTCGTATAGCAAACAAACCACAGAAGTGGCAATAAAAAATAAATAATAAGAGACAGAAATTCAGGAACCGAAACCACCAACCAAAGCAAACTAACCATGAAACCAGGAGACAAAAATATAGACAGAGAATGACAGACAAGTTGCTACATGTGAGAGGATAAGAGTAATCTCACTGATTTAGATTACCATTATTCAGAAGAACAAGTTCAAAGTCAGAAATCAATATTGACCAGAAAATCTAAATAAATGGAAACCTTGGTATTCAAAATCAATAACATTAAACAGAGAAATCAATTCATTAAAACTGAATACTTTGAAAATGATGGAAAAACATTTATAAAAATATGATATTAATAATATTAGATAAATGAATGATTGAAAATGCAATATAAATATATATAAATATATATATATATATATAAACACACACATATATATATATAAAAATACATACACACACATGTAGTGGTATGCAGTGTGTAGGTGCAAGCATGGGTGTATGGTTAAGAAGCTCATTTTGGAACCTTGGGTAAACATCTACTATATCCCTGAGTTAACCAATGCCTTATGAGTGAATTTAGTACATGGAAACTGTGATGTATGTGTATGTCTGTGATTGTGGTTTTGTGTTTGTCCACCCTACCACCACTTGACAATAGGTGTTGGTTTGGTTTATCTGTGCCCTCATAACCAAGCAGTTTGGCAAATGACACCAATACAACAAGTACCAGATGTAATAAGAAAAAAAATAATAAGTATTGGGCTCATTTTGTTCAGCTAACTCCTTCAGGGTGATGCCTCAGCAGAGCCACAATCCAATGATGGAAACACCTAATGTATAAAAGATATGGGGACATACGTGTATTTAAACCTATATCTATATACATATGGGTGTGTGCTTGAGATAAGGGTATACCAGCACACAAAGCTATGAATAATAGCATGTAAACATAAAAGAATCATCTTACATAGTAAAAGGTCGGCACCCTTTGACTGTTTCTATCCAAAATGATTTTTCAGTCAAATTGTTATATGCTGTCATTAGGTATAGCCTTGAGGTTCACTATTTGACCCATTGACTTGGGCTATTTTCTTCCCTCTTATCACTCTTCTAGCAGATGCAGTAATAGGCAGCACCCACTTCTTCGACTCTCGCTTTTGTCTGTAAGAGTCACAGAGTTCAAGAAGAAAATGCCTATCCTCAGTCTTTGCAATTTTGTTTAGCACACAATATTGGTTTCAAATTTTGGCACTAGGCTAGCAATTTTGAGGAGGGGGTAAGTCAATTACACTAACCCCAGTATTCAACTAGTACTCATTTTATTGACCCCAAAAAGATGAAAGGCAAAGTTGACTTCAGTGGAATTTGAACTGAGAATGTAAATATGGACAAAACACCACTAAGCATTTTCTCTGGTGTGCTAACAATTCTGCAAGCTCACCATCTTTGTTTAGCACACCATATTACTCTTGATAATCAGCAGACAGATGAAAACTGCAGTCCTCTCAGTGGACTTAGCTGATAGTGAAATCCATTCCAAAGAGGTCAGCCACTGTTCAGTAAAAGTTCATAAATATTAAGGATGATTTAATTGACCATACAGGTGCAGGTCAAGTGATCACATTGAAGGTCCCTTCACTGTCATGGTGCTGTTGTTCCTTATACTTCAATGGCAAATTCCCTGGCCAAGTTGAAATCATTTTCCATCTTTTCAGTTTCTTTTCCTTCATCTTTGCTAATCATATGATGTAACACAATCTAGGATCTTAAATTATTTGCTTTTCGCTCTATTACCAAAATATCCATTTCTCTGAGCCTCTATTACATGGTTAGTTTACACAGAGTAATATCTGTACATTAATTTACATCAGTGATTTTCAGAAAAAAGAAAAAGAAAAAAAACAAAAACTATTTAGTCTGCTGTTACTATCATTTCCTCTCTACTTCCTACTAACTTCCCAAGGTATCTTTACCCTCATCATTTTGTTTCTGCTTTCATATTATATTTGTATTATCTTGCTACATTCCCATGCACACACATGCTATTATTATACTCTTTTGTACACTGATGGGTTTGTACACCTAAAATGCTTTGTATTAGTGTGCATTAGTGTATTTATTGTAGGTCACCCTTGTGACAAAGACATCAGTATTATCTTGTCGAGGTCAACTTTGCTTTTCATTTTTCCAGTCAACAGAATAAATTACCAGTAGCCTATGCTAAAAATTATCATTATTATCATCTTCATAATAGCTGAGTGGATCTAGTCCCCAATTTTTATTGTAGATTCATATAATGGAGAAGATACATACCTTAGTGAAGAAGGGTAATGAGGGGTTTTGCTGGATGCCCTGATTTTTCCCAAAATAGCCATCCCCTTTTTAAAACATTCAATACTGTTGCTTAACACTAGGTCAACTCTGATCAAACAGATCAATGATCCAGGTATTCTAGTTTGACTACATTATCTAATGTAGTCTTCATTATTTAAGGTGGAATCTGAGAAAGGTTCAGAGACTATTTCTAGCTGATCAATTATATATGTAGCAACTCCTTCATTGGCTCCTTTCAGGAAACGTATAAAATATGTATTCTGTTACACGCATACAAATATATATATCAATAGATAGACAAATATACATACATTTATATATAGATATGTGTATATATATGAATATATATGTGTGTGTGTGTGTGTGTGTGTGTGCATGCATAGACATCCACAATTTTCTTGGGTTGATCCCACTGAGTAGAATCCCAGGCAACTGTCTTCTACTATAGCCTCAATTGACCAATGTCTTGCAATGGAATTTGGTAGATGGAAACTGCACAGATGCTTATTGCACATAAGCACACACACACACACACACACACACACTCTCATACACATGCATTCGTGTGCATGGGTCTGTGTCCATGTCTGCATCCAATTGATTTAAAACCTGTTATTTATGCTGGTTCTTTTATGTTCCATCCTTAAGAAGATGAACGAAGATCAATAATATAAGTAGAAGGCCGAAATAAGCGTTGAGGTTGCTAATATATTTCACTAGAACCCATGAAAGCTTTGCCCATGCTTGGCCACATTACAATGATTGAAATCAGTAAAAAAAAAAAAAAAATTAAAAGAACATACATTTATATTATGCTTGTGTGTAACTTCTGCTTGTTCCGCTATGTATGAGGGGGTGCTGAAAAGTTGCTGGCTTTAAAGGGTATCACGAATGGCCTGGTTGGAGGCCAAACCTTCCAAGTTCTTTTACAGGGCTTAGAAAAGCTGAAGGACAGCTGCAATAAGTGTGTGAATCTGAGAGGGAAATATGTTGAATAAAATCATAATTAACTGTTACTCCTGTATTTCCTTTTACCCAAAGCCAGTAACATTTTAGCACCCCATGGTGTATAGATTTTATTACTAGGATTAAATGGAAAGGTACGTTTTATTTATTATCTTGCACATTACTTAATCATTGGTATATGTTTTTATCGTATATTTAATTTTTCTTTATGATGTAATTTTTTTCTAAATGGTATAATTTAATTTTTTCATGATGAATTGATGAAAGGTGGTTTTTTTCTAATTTTATATATATATATATATATTATATATATATATATATATACTATATTTTGTGAAATTTGATTTAGTATTTCTAAATTGAATTTTTACCTGTAAGTTTGGAATAATATTCCCTCATATTATACATATATATATATATATATATCTCAACCAGATGTATATACATGAAGGGATGCTGAAAAATTCCTTACTTATCATAAAAGGCCTAGTTGGTGGTTCAACCTTCCAAGTTCTTTTACAGGGCTTAGAAAAACTGAAGGACCACTACAATAAGTGTATGAATCTGAGAGGGGAATATATTTAATAAAATCATAATTAACTGACCGTTCTGTATTTTCTTTTACTCAAAGCCAGGAACTTTTCAGCATCTCCTCGTATGTTTCATCCTTGTAACAACCAGTATTTTTGTTTTGTTTTCTTTTTATATAATGTCCTTAGTTACAATATTTGTGAGATTCTCTGATGAGCCCTTAGTAGTTATCCTCTTATTACAGTACATTCGTTGAATGATGTTTTACATTCTATTTCATTGTTTTCAGCTCATTTCATGTAACATATCTTTCTCTTTTATCTTTTACTCATTTCAGTCATTAGACTGCAGCCATGTTGGAGCACTGCCTTGAAGAGTTTTGGCTGAATAAATTGAAACCAGGACTTATTTTTCTAAAGCAGAGTACTTATTCTATCGGTCTCTTTTGCTGAACTGCCAAGTTACGGGGACATAAACACAACACCAGTTGTCAAGCAGTGGTGGGAGAAAAACACAGACACAAAAACATACACACATAGGTATATATATATATATATATATATATATATATATACAATGGGCTTCTTTCAGTTTCCATTAACCAAATCCATTCACAAGGCTTTGGTCAGTCTGAGGTAATAGGGAAGACACTTGCACAAGGTGACACACAGTGGGACTGAACCTGGAACCATGTGTTTGTGAAGCAAGCTTCTTATCACACAGCTATCCCTAGACCTACCTACCTCACTAAACAGTTTACAATTTGTCTTCATAATACCACCAACTCTCATGGTAAGAAGGAAATCACAACCCTTGTTATCACATCCTGCCAGACTCAAGTTTGCAGTTCATCTTTTCGGTAAAGAAGAAGTGGAGTAAAATAACTATCAGTAAAGTACTGGGGAAGGGGGGTAATACAGGGTGTCTCAAAATTAACAATCTATTTCAATGAAACCAAGCAAATTAAAAAAAACTGACAGAATTTAATGTTTATTACTTAATTATGATACTAAAACAAATAGATTTATAAATCTTACATCAAAATTTTATTGAAAATTTTCAATATGTGCTCCGTCTGTTTCCCTGTAAATTCCAAATCTATCCTTAGCGTTCAAAACATTTTGAAGTGTTTCAGGAGTTATCTCTGGCACTGCTTACTGAATGAGTTCTTTAAGTTCAGCTAAATTATTGCCCCATCCTGAAGGTCAAGGTAGAGAAAATGATTGCAGCCAAAGTGGAAAAAAGCTGAAGTGGACAGATAATGGGAAACAACAGGAATGAAAATAAAATTATATAAATAAATCATAAAATTATAATTAAAAATTCATTCCTTTTTAACAGATATTAAACATGATAAACATAAATAAAAGAGAGTTTTTTTTTAAATTGTCCAATTTCACTGAAATAGATAGTTGATTCTGAGACACCCTGTATAATTGCACACATTTTCGCAAATATAATTTAAGGCCTTTAAAATAGAGATAATTAAATTAGAAAATAATTTAATTTCCATAGAATAATTTAATGTTAGTAATCATTATTATCGTCAGCATATTATACACAACACCTCTCAACATTTTGACAAAAAGCAAAGTGTAGGTTTATCACTTGAATAATCTATGTTCTTAATTTGATTTTAAATTGACATTCTCTATCTTAAGAAAAAAAAGAAAAGAAAAGACAGTCATTGGCATAATCAGTAGAGTGTATGACAGAATGCCTTGCATTATTTGACTATATATATCCCTTTATTCTGAGTTCAAATTTTGCCAAGGTCTAACCTTACCTTTCATTATTTTGGAGCCAATAAAATAAAGCTCTAATTAATGGGGTAATCTGGAAAACCTTGTGCTTTGCTAGAAATCCTTATAATTATTGTTTGTATTAATATTGTTTAGTTTCCTTTGGGTATCCCATTGTTCTTGCATGAAGCAGGTTCCAAATGACTCCAACCTTCATTTCAGAACAAGTTCAGTTCCCTGTAAAGCTGTCCTACTCTCTAACAATAAATAAGGTACAGGGCCATACATTTAACAAAACAGTAAAAATAAACATTTAATCAATATAGAGAAGACTCGTCAAGCCAAGTGAAATCGTAGTAATGACTGATGCTGCTGTCATTTAAATGGTACCCATGAAATTGTAATCATGGCTGTTGCTGGTAGCATGATCTTCAAAATGATCTTTAAATGGTGGGCCTCACAGAGGTTAGGGACAAGGTGGTGAAGTATGATCTTTGAATGTTGGGCCTCGTGGAGGTAATGACAAGTGACTGAGACTATGGCAATATGCAGTGCTTGAGAAAACTTGCCAAGCCAAGTGAAACTATAGTCATGGCCATTGCCAGTATCATGTATATGGAACCCAAGAAATTGTAACCATGGCCATTGCTGGTAGCATGATCTTCAAATGAAATCATAATCATGGTGGTTACCAGTGTCATGTAAATGGCACTTGTGCCAGTGGCACGTAAAAAGGCACCCATTATACTCTCAGAGTAGTTGGTGCTAAGAAGGGCATCCAGCCATAGAAACCATGCCAAATCAGACTGGAACCTAGTGCAGCTCTCTGGCTTACCAATTCTAGTCAAACCATTTCACTCATGCCAGCATGGAAAGCAGACGTTAAATAATGAAGAAGTTTTATATTTTAAATTTATCTTTTATTTCCTTAAACTATAAAGCACATCATATCTGTCAAATGTATTAAAAGGAGGTAAATAAGCTGTAACTTATTAAATGGCAGGATATCTAAAAATATTTTTTTTTAAATCCTTGTTTGTATTCAATATACTAACACAATATTTTCAAATCTGCTCAGACTTATACTATGGAATTTCCACAGGTCCTGCTAGTTATTATCAATGTTTTTATTAATATTATTTAGTTTCCCTTAAGTATCCCATTGTTTTTCCCTTCTTCTTTGTGGACAATCTTACATGTAATGTCCGCACTAATCAATTAGAATTAAACCAAATAAAACTATGAGTGGTGAGAAGCAAGAATCATTAAATTAATGATTAACTCGGGTCAAGAAAGAGAGGGAAGACAACCCTGAAATTTCAAAGAAACAAAAATTTATTAAAAACAGAATGTAAGCAAAGATATGAGAAGTGCATGTGATCTTTGCAGAATAGTGACAATGCAGGAAATGTTTCAGTTTTAGTAGACCTTTTGAATGAAGTATAATGTCTTTACTATCACTACCAGACAGAGATGAGTTAAGATAGATATAAGTAGATTTGTTTGTGAATAAACAGTGAGTGGTGTGATAACTTGAAAGATGAATACCCAGGGATCGCCTACTGCCTCTATTTGTAATTAAGTCCAATATTTTAAAATATAAAAGACAAGATATAGTTTGACAGTAATCACAGGCACACTCTTTAGTCTGAAGTCAGATTTGATATTAATCCAAGATAATCCATAGATGAAAGGGAAGACTCCTGTCACTAATTCCTTCCCTCACTTCCTACATCTATTGTTTTTTTTTTATATTTTTGTGGAAAAAAATAATCACCTTGACAAATTTGCCCTCAAACAGAATAATTATACGGAATATAAAACAAGCAACAAGGACACCAGAAATAAGATAATTATTTTGTCAAAGTCAGAAGATGAGGAAGAGAGCGCAAAATCTTTGTCCCTCTCCCACACCTCATATTTTTCTCTAAATCTAATGGTAGTGGCAGTGGTGGTGGTTAGAGAGGGAGGTAGTGTTACTAGAATGGTAAAAGCATTATCAATAAAATTACCCTACACAGCTAACTCCTTTACAACGTATATGTATACATAAAAGATTACCATAGAGCATGAGTGAATGTTTGTGTGAAAGTACTTCTATTCAAGTATGAGCATATGTGTGTGACAGTGCGTGTTGGAGTTGGAGGGAAGGAGGGAAAGAGAAAGAGACAGAGCAAGAATGTGTTATCTAAGGGAGAGAAAGACTATATATATTCCAGGGTGTATGTAGAAGTGTCAGTATGGACGTGTGTGTGAGACAGTCAAAAAGAAAACAGGGAGGACAGATAGATAGAGAGATAGATAGGTAAATAGATATGATAGAAATAGATAGACAGATAGGTAGATAGATAGATAGATAGATAGATAGATAGATAGATAGATAGATAGATAGATAGATAGATAGATAGATAGATAGATAGATAGGCAGGCAGGCAGGCAGGCAGGCAGGCAGGCAGGTAGATAGATAGATAGATAGATAGATAGATAGATAGATAGATATAGATAGATAGATAGACAGGTAGGTAGACAGGTAGGTAGATAGTTAGATAGATAGATAGATAGACTGACTGATAAATAGACAGATAGAAATACAGATAGTTTACTGATAAGCCAGCTAGATAGATATACTTAATTCTTGACAAGAGTGAGGGAGATTGGAGAAACTGAACAGGAAAAGACTACAAAAGACTCCTGAGGCCAGGGCAGAGGGGTTATAGCCAATCACCAGCATACACCAGTAAATGATCTGTTCAACATATCCATCACCTTTTTTGCCTCTGGGCTCTCTCTCTCTCTCTCTCTCTCTCTCTCTCTCTCTCTCTCTCTCTCTCTCTCTCTCTCTCTTCTTTCTCTCTCTCTCTCTCTCCTAATACAATTGTACAGGGACTGGGAAGAAATGATAGATATTTATTAATGATGATAATAGATCCAAAGCTATCAAATACACACTGACAGAAAAGTATATAAGAAACACGCACACACATACTAATGTATCCAAATACACAGATTCAAAACCATATAGACAATATATGTATGTGTGTACATACACATGTAAACATATGCATACATACATATATATATATAAACACACATATATATGTATGTATACATATATATAAATATATATGTATACATACGTTTATGTGCATAAATACATTCGTTTATGTGCATATATATATATATATATATATATATATATACATATATACACATACGTTTATGTGCATATATATATATATATATAATATATATATATATATATATATACATATATACACATACGTTTATGTGCATATATATATATATATATATATATATATATACATACATACATATATACACATACGTTTATGTGCATATATATATACACATATATACACATGTTTATGTGCATATATATATATACATATATATATATACATATATACACATACGTTTATGTGTATATATATATATACATATATATAATTTATTCATACATACATATATATACATATACACGTGTTTATGTGCATATAAATATATGCACATATATACAGAGAGAGAGAGAGAGATTCACACATACACACAAATATCTGTGTGTATGTGCACATGTGTGAGTATACACATACACATAACTTTAGAGCCACCACAATGACTGTTGGCACAATGCAAGATAGGACCAGAGAGATTACTGAAATGTAATGGCAGAGGCATGTAGACGCGTGCTGTGTGCAAGTGGTAAGACGGTAGGAGACCCAGTTAGACTCCTCACAGACAAGGAACAAAAAAAAAAAAAAATTCTTTTGGATAGGTAGCAGTAGTGGAATGGATGGTGTAGGTATACTTTTGGCAGAGAGATGGATAAAGTAATTGAGGTAGTCAGAGTGTGTAATAAGATAGTTAAGCTTAGACATAACTATCTCGAACAAGCAACAGTGACATTTATCTCTGTGTATACTCCATAATCTTAGCTGGCAGATGAACAGATGGAACAATTTTATGAGGCCCTTTTGCAGATTACCACAGTAATGAATAACAATGACCTTATTATCATGGCTAGTGACTTCAACAGACATATCAGGCAGCACCCCGATGGATTCCAGGGTGTATATGGTAGTTACAGCTTTAGTTCTAGAAATAAAGAGAGAACAACGTTGTTGGAGTTCTGTGATGTACTAAAGATGAAGAGGAATTGCAGGAAAGTTAAGAGAAAGTAGACTTTAAATGTGGCACATGTACAGGAACAATAAAAACACCATGTACACAGATTGTCTCAAATGCTCAGGAAGTTTCGTAATGGTAGTAAGCTTCTGTTACCTAGGTGACCTAATTACCAGTGAAAGAGGATGTTCTGAAAGTGTAGTTACTAGAATAAGAATAGGATGACGATAGTTCAGAGAGTTACTACCTTTGTTGGTAACATGTCTCAGAGCAAAAGGCAGATTGTATGATGCTTGTGCATGAACGGCAATACTAGATGGCAGAGAGATGTGAGCCCTGAATGCAGAGGACATGTAAGGACTAGAAAGGAATGAAGCTAGTATAGTCCAAAGTCATGTGAGTGGATTTGGTAGATGGAAACTAAAAGAAGACTGTCATATATGTGTATGTATGTATGTGCATGTGTGTGTGTGTGTGTATGTGTGTGTGTCTCCCACACCACTTCAAAACCAGTGTTGGGTTGTGTATGTCCCGGTAACTTAGCAGTTCAGTAAGAAACCAGATAGAACAAGCACCAGGCTTAAAAAAAAAAGTACTGGGGTTGATTTGTTCAACTAAAATCCTTTCAAAGTAGTGCTCCAGTATGGCTGCAATACGATGAATGAAACAGATAAGTGATAAAAGATATATATATATATATATATATATACTCACACACACACATTTGTATGTGTGTGTGTACATTACATGCATGCACACAAACACACACTGAATGGAAAGTAATGCAAAAGTGGACATAGCTTTTTCATTAACCGACAAAGGTTGTTCAAACAGAACATATTAGTATAGTGACTCTTTTTATTGTAGGCAAATAATGGTTTGAAGCAGAAACAAAGTACTGACATTGAGATCTTGCTGATAAAAGGGTGCAGACTGCTCAACATACACAGATGGGTTACAGGCTGTTTATAGAGATGACACAGGAGTTAGGTGCACAGATGAGTAAAAGAAACCAAGCATTAAGCCAACCCAAACAGTAAGAGATCAACTGTAACTACTGATATGAATCAATGTGGACAGATGAGTCACAATCTGTGAGCTTGCTGAACAACTTAACCATGGTCACATTGCATTACAGAAGATGGCAGAAGACTTTGGGTATCAGAAAGTGAGTGTAAAGTGGGTATCTCAGCAACTGACACCTGATTTGAGGGAGGGAAAGGTGGATGTTAGCTCTGGTCTTTGACATCAATGTTAAATACATTTACTTCTATCAGTGACAGGGGATGAAACATGGCACTGCGAAGATAACTGGCGATATCCCCCCCCACACACACACACATGTACAAATCAGAAGACAGAGGTACATGTGCATACAAGTGGTATGTGTATGCTTGAGTGTTTAAGGATACATAAGAAGTATCCTCCACAACATGCCAAGAATGTAGAAGACAAACAGAAATGATCAGCTATGACTGTTGCTGTTTAGCCCCAAGTCGATGCTGATAGAGAATATAAAACTACCACTGAAAGTGTTTTTACCAAGACTATCTCAACTCAAATTCAAAGTATATCTAGGATAACATTATCCAACAGGTCAATCCTTTCCCAAGTTTTTAATATATGATCTGTGGGTAATTTAGCTGCCATTTCTACCAGCTCAAACGACCATGTAACACCTTTTTCATTAAACTGTTTAGCTATGTGTAGTCAACTAAATCGCCACAACAATCAATTAAGTAAAACATCAAAGCAAGAGTTTAAAAGGAATGGGATCAACTAGTACAATCCTAAATCCCAGTCTATTAACATGGATTTATAGGTTTACGTTAAAGCTATCATCTTCTAACCTTCTAACCCCTATATTTTATACTTTGGAACAATACCTACATTTTAAAGTTTACTGCCAGTCATAATCCTTGTCTTGCTTAAGCTTGCCTTGTAGTTTTTCTGTCACTCACTTCTGGCAAACAAAGAAAAAGTGTTTTGACTGAGTTATGTTGCCCTTGTTTAATCTGCAGGAGATGAGGTTTTACAAAGATTTGATTACTATTTCTAGTAGATTAAGACACTGTATCAGAGTCTGAGGAATTTAAGTTGTCTACTGGGTTTATTTTATGTTTATCACAAATGTTCTTAGGAGCCTTTATGGGAGCACTCTATATGCGAGAAATAGCTGTGAAATCTCCCTCAGATATCACACACTAGTCTTAAAAAGTAATTATATATTGGAAAATGTAATGCTTGATATATCAAAGCCAAAAAAAAAAAAGAATAATTAGGGTTGGACCACTTTTAATCCTAGGTTCACTCAATGAGAGTTAACATCAACAACAACCCCTAACTACTACTCAAAATTATCTAACAAACCCCTTTATAATGGCTACAGAAATTAATTTTGTTTGTTCAACACTGAGGTGAAACATGAATCATTTATTGTAGCCTAATGGTGAAAAAGCTTTGTAAATAAAACTGGGCAGATGGAAACTGTGTGGAAGCCTGTTATATGCACTGTAATTGTGTACATAATTATAAAGTCAAAGACCCAGCTTTGTCTTACACTGTATATTGAGGATTCTACCTGAAATACTAAACCATGTACACAATAATACCATATTAAGGGGACCTGTAATTCAAAGGACCTACCTTCTTTCTCTCTCTCTCTCTCTCTCTCTTCTCTCTCTCTCTCTCACACACACACACACACACACACACAGTGTTACTTTAAGTCGACCTGAGGATTATGTTATGGGTATAAGTGAATGAGGAATACTAATTCCACTGTAATACAATTAGTGTGTAATTCCATTAACTGAACTACTGGAATACTCCTCATAATCAACACCAGATCCATCATCACTTAACATACAGGAGCAGGTGTGACTGTGTGGTAAGAAGCATGCATCCCAACCATATGCTTCTGGGTTCAGTCCCAATGCGTGACACTTTGGGCAAGTGTCTTCTGCTACAGCTTTGGGCCAACCAAAACCTTGTGAGTGGATTTGGTAGATGGAAACTGTAAAAAGTATGTCATATATCTGTGTGTGTCTAATTGTATCTGTCTTTGTCCCCCACCACTGCTTGACAACTGGTGATGGTTTGTTTATATTCCCGTAACTTAGCGGGTTGGCTTTAAAAGGTAAGTGTTGTAGTTGATTCATCTGACTAAAAGTTCTTCTTGAAGGTGCCCCAGCAAGACCAGAGTCAAATGACTGAAACAAGTAACAGATAAAAAGTACTGTGTACAGAATTCAATTAACTTGTGCAGTTAATGCCATGGAGACAAAAGAAAAGACTGGCCGTCATATTAACTCATTATCTCATGTATAAATCTAAATCATTCTAAAGACAATGCTTTTTGCATTGTCATCAGAATAAATTGTATTTATTCAGAGGTTTAATTCTGGGTCGCATTTGAACAATCAATGTTGTTTTTATTTAGCCCTCATTTAGTCTTGATTGAACAGACTTTTGATCATAACCATCATTCTACATTTACTTTCTTCATCCATGGACACACTGTCTAATATGTTCCTCTATCATGAAGGCAGTAGGAAAGACCAGACTTATTTTCTATCAGGCTAAATGACCACAGGGAGGCCCTTAATTATTTTTACAAACTTTCAGAAATTGAGGATTGTGATTATCCACTCTCCTAAGATTTAGATTATACTGTCACTACTCTAGTATTGTTGTTTAGCTTAAATTTCAATCCAGAGCATCCCAGTCTTTCTAGAAATAGTTACAACTACCTGATGCCCCGTGTTATTTGCTTTTTTTTCTTTCAGATAAATAAGGTGTGAGATGTAAGGGAGACTTCATTACTATTTTTAGTAAGATGAGCAACTGTACAGAAGCGTTCTTGTTGCATCATTTATTTTGGCATGAGTAAAGAAGTTCCACTGGAAGCAGCAGATGCATGAATCTCTTGGTGATTGTTACTTAAAAATCAAAGCAAGGTCAAGAGTTCAGTTAAATCCATATGAGAAGTTTAGACACATCATTTCTAAGGGAAAAAAAATAATAAATAAAATACATTCAGTGTTTTCAAATGGTGGAAGGACTGGTACTGATAAGGAGATATAGACACTTATAGATACATATATATTCTTGCACAACCATATACAAACACATTTCTAATACTTGTGTGTGTATGTATCTGTGTAAGATAGTAGATAAAATCACATCCACTTTCACAGTATATATCTCAACTTATCTCAAAATGTGGTATTTTTCACTGAAAGTAGTCAATAAATAATTAAAAATTGATTAGAGCTATGAAAACTATGTTTCTGTGAACAAACAAAAAATTGAACAGAAAGGTGGAATCTGTAAACCAGTAATAAATGATTATAAAATAGATGCATATTCACACATATATACATATTCGAATTTTATACATCAACATGCTTCAGTGCAGAAAATATATTAATAAAAAAAAATCACCTAATAACAGTTTTACACTAGCTGTAGCATAATATTAATCGTCAGAAGCATCAACACAACCACCATAATCCCCATCATGTTAGTCATTCTTACCATACTCTCTCTCTCTCTCTCTCTCTCTCTCTCTCTCGCATGTATGTATATATACTACAGAGGATATCCATAGACTTGAAAGAAATTAAGCCAGCATGCTCTGTTGAATGGGTAATGTCAGTGTGCATGTACAACAGACTGTAAATGATTTAAGAGAAAAATTGGGTTTAAGACGCATCAAATGTAGTGTGCAAGAGAAAGTCTGTGCCGGTATGGTCATGTGATGCATATGGATGAGGACAGCTGCATAAAAAAGTGCCAATTTCTAATAGTGGAGGGAACTTGTGGAAGTGGTAGACTCAGAAAGATGTGGGATGAAATGATGAGAAATGATCTTCGAATGCTGAGCCTCACAAGGATGTAAAAAGCACCTGTGCTGGTGCCATGTAGAAAGCACATGTAATAGTGTCATGTAAAAAAGTACCTGTGCAGGTAAAGTGGTTAGTGTTAGGAAGGGCATCCAGCTACAAAACAGACAATTAGAGCTGGTGCATCTCTCTAGATTCCCAACTCCTGTCAAACCATCCAACTCATGCCAGCATGGAAAATGGATGTGAGATAATAATGATGACAATGTAGGTTTCAAGTGGTTATGTAACAGCTTGTTACATATGTACTACTCTCATCAGTTGATTATAAGAGAAATAATAACAGTTTGATCTATTCCTACTTGGATAACAAGACAGGTAAATGAAAGGAATGTTAATCAAGACACTGAGTTGAAATTATCTGATACAGCATCCATATATACACACATAAATGCACACATATATGATGTATGTGTGTGTGTTGATATTTTATGTGTGTGTATATATATATCATTGTAAAGTGATTGATGAAAAGCTGAGAACTAGCTCTTCACTACCCACCTACATAAATAAGTGAAAAGTAGCATCAGGGGTTAGTGTGTAAGCCAGAAAGAACAAGAGAGAGAATGATAGGATAACAGAGAGATTTACACACACACACACACACACACACATATATATATATTCATACATATACATATGTATCGGTGAGAGAGAAAGATATTACAGAATAAATATTTTAATGTGTTTAGTTTCTTGTTCTGTGATTCTGGCTTCAGTTTTTGTTGATTTTATTTTCTAGCTTTCTCAATTTAATATAAAAAATTATCAAACAGGAATTTAAGATCGAAAGATAAAGGATGTGTTGTAATTTACTTACAAATATGTTTCCATCGCTATATATTAATTTAATGTAAATGGTATTTATAAGTCTGTTGTGAAGTCTCAAAATTATAATAATATCTTCTAGTTATTTGGTTTATTTGCAGTGATCATTAGCTACAGTTATAATATGATTACATTTCAGATGAGACCCAATGCTGTTAACATCAGCAAGTGGTTAAATGGTTTTGAGAGAGATCCATCATTTTAGTAATGATAAATAAGTTTATAGCTCCCAGTGGTCTCTTAGATCTTGTTTTCTGTACACGAGTGAGTTACTGAAGAAGATAATTAGGCCAAGGTATACATAATGTGTAGATAACTATTTCAAGAATAGAAACTGTTTGGGAGATATTTGATTGGACTCAAACTCTAAAGGCTGCTGTGTTACAAAGTTTCAGACATGATCTTTCAAATTTGATAGACTATTGAATGAATCGCTATTTTGTGAGATTTTTGCAGTTCATTAACTCTTGGTTTTCTATGAGGATATGGTAATTTCTAACAAATAATAGGAAATTCATTTGAGAAATAAAATGTGCCATTATATTTTCATCAAGATTTGCAGGAATAAAGATTACCTGTCTACATGTGTGAAGACAGAGCTCTGTTTAATAAGCAAGAGCCTTTTGGGAGTACTGGTATTTAACTGAAGTAAGCTCTATATACTTTATACCACTCATTCAATTTGCCCTTGTCACATGAGTTATCTGTCTCTCTGTTTTATTATTTGTATATGGCTTTCAGAGAAGATATCTTACAGGCACACATGAACAATTTCACACACAGAAAGAGAAAGGAGAGAGAGAAGGAGAGAAAGAGACAAACAGACAACCGAGAGACTGACTGACTAGAAAAAAAATGAAAATGTAAAGCAACATAAACAGGAAATTTGTAAAGCAATATAGAGTAGAGTTTTCAACAAGTCCTGTTTAAATAAAAGGACTTACTGATCTGTAGATGATATATTATATATTTTTTAATATATGTTTTAGGCAACATTCTAAGTGAGTGTGTCTAATTGGTTAAAAGAATTCTTTTCCTTCAGTGGAGGTATTTAATAATTACTGCTGGCTATGTTATTATATACACAAATTGTTCTGGTTATATTTGCTAAGGAGTTACAGCAGTGGGCAGTTAGTAAAGGTGTTGTGTCATCAAACATCTATAATTACTGACAGCATAGTATAGCTATAAGAAACCCCATGTTGATCAGGTGAGTTATGACAGACTATGGATAACTAAATGGATTGTGTACAACTATAATAAATGGTGGTAGAGGGGCAGCATTTAAGTCTATCGTTGTTATGCTTGAGACTACATGTCCAAGCCATTAACCATTGGTTGCCATGGTGTAAAATGATTCTCAGTCAATATCACATGGAAGATCTCAAGTTATTTATTCCTTCCTATCTCTCACTCTTCTCTCTCTCTCTCTCCCTTCTTCCCTCTTTAATAGTGTGTGTGGTATTTACCTTTTCCAGCTACAATACCAATATCATGCTAAGAAGAGAAGCCTACATGTTCACTCTCTTTACAAGAAATAGTGCTAAATTTTCCTTAAACCAATCATACTGTCTCAAAAATGGAAGGGTACAGTGGAAAATTCATTCTTAGGTTTTTCTCATTCAAAGTGTACCTAGGCCAAACAAATATAAAGCAACATCAGTTAGATTCTTTTAAATTTCTGGAGCTGCTTCAGTGTTTCTTGTCTTTGATGAGTAATACAAAATGTGGTCATGCTTTTAGTGTTGGGTTACGATTGCATGATGTGCTGTGTTTTAGAGTGAGGTAGCAACTGTGCAGCAGGAGTTGCAGGTTCTTTTATCTTTTAGTTCTTTTATCTTCAGTCATTAGGCTACAACCATGCTGGGGACCGCCTTCAGGAATTTTAGTCAAAACTAATTGATCCCAAGTACTTATTTTCTTTTTAAACCTGACTTATTCAATTGGTCTCTTTTGCTGAACTGCTAAGTTACAGCAGATGTGAACACACCAACACCAGTTGTCAAGTGGTAGTGCGGACAAACACAGACACAAAGACATATACACATAAATATATACAGGGGTTGGACAAAATAATAGAAACACCTTAAAATCTTAAATTTATTTTAATATGGGGTAGGACTGCCTTTGGCAGTAATTACAGCTTGAATTCTACTCGTACAAAGTTTGAATTGTTTCCAAAGGAATTTTTCTCCATTCTTCAGCTAAAATAGTCCCCAGTTCTTGTAGTGATGATGGTAGAGATTATTGACTCCTTACTTGTTTTTCTAAAATGCACCATAAATGTTCAATAATATTGATATCTGGAGACTGTGGTGGCCAGATAAGATGTTCAACTTCACTAGAATGTTCTTTATGCCATTCAGTAACAACTTTAGCTATGTGAGTTGGTGCATTATCATCCTGAAAGATCACGATTCCCTCCGGAAACAGTTCCGCAACCATAGGATGAATTTGATCAGACAAAATGCTTAGTTTTGACTATTAATTCTGCCATGAAGAGAACCCATTGGGTCAGCAGATTTCCAAGATATAGCCTCACCAGATCATCACAGAGCCACCTCCATGTTTAACAGTTGGAAGATGGCAGTCTGGGTCAAATGCATCTTTTGGCTGTCTCCACACGTATATTCGGCTGGTGGTCAGAAATAAGGTAAAGGATGACTTGTCTAGGGACCAATTCTGTAGGTTTTTACTCCACTCTAAATGCTTTGCAACGTTTGTTTTTGAAAGTAATGGTTTTCTGATTGCAGCCCTCCTGTGAAATCCAACTTTGTGCAGCTCCCAGTGAAGAGTTTTTGTGGAAACTGGGTTCTTGAGGTGGTCATTAAGCTCTGCAGTGATTTTGGGAGCTGTACTTGTGTGAGCCTTTCTAACAATTCATGTAAGAGTCTGACAGTCCCCATCTGAAAGTTTTGGTTTTCTTCCAGAGTTTTCTTTCGAGGAGGTTTTTCCCTCTTCCCTAAAGGGAATCAATACTTTCAAGACTGTTTTTCTTGATACACCAAACATTTTGGCTGTTTCCATTACGCTAGCACCTGCCATACAAGCACCAACAATTTGACCTCTTTGAAAGTCCGATAGATCTGTCATTTTAATGAATTTTAGGAAGTCTCCTAATCTAACTGCACAGATTATGTGCTATCATGCTGATCTCTAATTATGGAGGGAGCCTGTGGAAGAGGTAGACCCAGAAAGATGCGGGACAACATGGTGAAATATGATCTTCAATTGTGGAGTCTTGTGGAGGCAATGACAAGTGCCCAATACTTTTAGCAATTTGCTATACTTGAGAAGACACATCAAGTCAAGCAAAATTATCGTCGTGGCCAGTGCTGATGACATATGAAAGGCACCTGAGCCAATGATAGATAAAAGATACCTAGTACACTCTGTAAAGTGGTTGGCATTGGGAAGAGCATCTGGTCATAGAAACCAGACCTAAACAGACATCTGGAGCCAGGTGCAACTCTCCAGCTGAACAACTCTGGTCAAAATGTCTTACCCATGCCAGCATGGAAAACGGACATTAAATGATGATGATGAAGGCTGTGCTATAGCTGTCAGATACTTTGCAAAATATTAGTTGCCTTATGTGTTATATAGTTGTGATGTGCATGTGTTCTCCATTTTAGGTATCTCTTCTTCTTATCTGTAATTCTTTATTGCTATTCATCTTTGTTCTTTCTCTATCATTTGTGGACATTTATGACTTTATTCAGTGCAAATCTCCAACTACTCTTCTGTTTCTTCCTTGTACTATCCCCAATATCTTGAGACCTTGGAACCAATAAAAGAAATCAATGAGAATCAAACCAAAATGCTTTGCAAACATTTACTTACAACCCTTTACTGTCTGTGTCCAAATTCCATCAAAGCCGTCACCTTTCATGTTCCTGTAATCAATAAAATCAAGTACTAGTCAATCTCTGACAGGTTTATGGTCAAGCCTATGGTAGTGGAGAACTCTGGTGTACTTGGTCACTGGACCATATCTCTGCTCACCACTATCAGGGTGGAGATGGCAGATGGCAAGTGTCAGCCCTGGTGAGTCAGAGTGGCTGTACCAGTGCATCTCTCTTGCCATCTTCTGGGGCAACGCTTTTTCCATTTTGCCTACTGGGACCATGAAGCAGTCTGAATTACAGGAAACTGAGAGAACGTAGGAATTTTGTAGCTTACTACATGACTAATATTATTTTTGTTACAAAACTCAATCTGTCAGTAAGGATTGCTTAATGGTCTTCATGGAGATTCGTTAAATAATAAGGTCAATTTAATCAACTACAGCTTCCCTTCCATTGGCCATACTTGAACCCTTGTGCCTATGTTAGAAATCATTTATTATTATTAACTGTTATTAATTTGATAACATCTGAATCGGGTATATTGATTATTTTAGTCAGGTTAAACAGGTAGCCACAACACACACGTGTGCATATATGTGCACACACAGACACAGAGAAACAAGCATGTATGTACATACACAAGCACATGCATGCACACACACACACCACACACACACACAAAGAGAAGGAGGGAGAAAAGGGAGCATTTTAACAAAGTATTGCCCTCAAACTCACCCACAGTTGACAGTCATATGATGGAAATCTTAGATGAGACAGACTGATAACTCTGATTTGGAAGACATTTATTCATTTATGTTTTTTTTTTTATAAAGATTCTATTAATATTGATAATTATATCTTAAGTGTGTGTATGGTAGAGGTGGAAGCCAATGGAAGCCAGTGTCTGTAAATGTGTAAAAACTGTGTGTGTGTGTGTCTTTGTAGAATGGAGAGTTAGCATGTGTGTTTTTGATCAACAGATTTAGTATAATTGCTACTGTTGTCATTGTAGTCAAGTTGTCTGTGGCAAGGAGTGGAGGAAGGTAACAGATTGGGAGAATAGGTGAAAGAGGACAAAAAGTACTTAAAAAACTGATGATGCATCAGTCTTCTCTTGAAATAATAAAAATAATAATAAAATGTTTAAGAAATGGTCTCATTTTCTTATCTTTACTTGCTCTTCACAAAAACATTTTTCAGCTTATCTCTTAAAACTTCAAATATTCAATTCACATACACATGCAGGCATGCACACACACACACACACACACATAAGCACTACTAACTTTTTTGGGGGTCATTCAACTAGGAATTTGTATGTCAAAGCTAAGGTCTCCACAAGCAATCTACTCAAGTTGTTCCTTGATGTTGTCTATCCATCTTTTCCTATCCACCTCCCCTTCTTTCCTCCCACAGTTCCTTGACAAATGATTTTTACCAAGATCATTCAATCTTGTTATATGGCCACAACATTTCAGTTTTCTTCTCTCCATCATTGTGAAACATCCTTCATAGAATTCCAAAGTTGACTTTGCTTTTCATCCTTTTGAGGTCAATAAAATAAGTACCAGTGAAGCACTGGGGTTGATGTAACAGATTATGTTTGTTGCTAATATTTAGCCATAGATCGGCATTGATCAAAAACTATGATGAAAAGAATTCCAAACATGACCATCGCATATTTTTATACATCTGGGAAAACACTGACCCAAGTATCCATCCTTTATTTCAGATGGTGTGGTTTAAGGGAGATTTGACTGCTATTTATAGTAAGTAGATGATCATATTGCAGTGGTTTTCAACTGGGGTTCATATAAGATTTGGTAGGGTTAATTCAGGCAAAACAGTAAATTGAGGATCCACAGTAGTATGTTAAGGGTCCTTGAAAAAATTTTGCTTGTTTTACATAGTTCAACATGTTTTACATAGTTCAACCTACACAAGTTAATGTGTGAAAAACAAAATAGGAATTTTGAAAGAAGTATTTATAAAACTAGTTTTTAAATGTCAAGAGGCTATGGGGATCCACCAGAATAAAATAGTAATCAAAGGGGTCAATAGGTAAAAAAATAAAATTGTTGAGAACCACAGCAATTATTCTCAGTCTGGAAATGTTTGGTATATTACTAGTACACTTTGCATGGATGACTAAAATGACTGGAAAATGTTGTAGAAAAAAAACTGATAAGTTTATTTTATAAAACATACTTGTTTATAGCAAAATATGAATAGCATGTTTCTCAAGACACATGTCAGCATTTGTGCGGATTACATAAAGCCTTAAATATATTATTTATATTTTTTAAAATCCATGGTACACCCAAGTATCTCCTGCCGTGCATCACTGGAGAAGCACATATGTAGGGGATTCGCTTGTTGGCTCCTATATGCATTGTGTGCGACGAAGGGCATACACGTGTTCTAACACACATATAAATGTTAATGCTAACTAGGAATTGTTTCTGCGAATACACTTACATCTATGTCGATGGGAGTTGTGTGCATATACATAAAACAGTGTGTCATATGTGGCAGTGAATGCATGTTTGTATACGTGCAAATACATGTGTACAAATGTATCCATCACTGTTTTACGTGTAGTCAAAGAATGTGTTTGCGAGCAAATAAGTGTGATTGCAGGTATGCGTGTTTAGCATTTGTTTTAGGGGACATTCAGCTGAAGAGAATGTCCCCTATCACCAGTCCTGAATAAGCACAGCACAATCATGATTGTAGGAGTTTGAGTCCCTTTTCTGTACAGACAGAAAAGTGGGTTCTTTGAGAAACATTTAACTGTTTATTTCTAAAAGATCGAGTGAATATGAAGTGTCACGTATTTGCCTTATATGTGTGCACGTATTGTAATTTTGTTTGTATTTACAGGGGCGGCGGGAATCATGCTAGTGAGGACAAAAAGAGCCCCGGTATTTCTCTCTTAGTGCTTGTGGAGGATGCATTACAGGAACTGAAACTGGTTTGATTTCCAGTCGGCAGCTAAAGAGAATGTCCCCTATCACAAGTTGTATGTAGAATACAGATGTGTGTGTGTGTGAGAGAGAGAGTGACAGATATCCTCTTTTTAACTAGCATACATCAGATATACGGCGATGAAGACACGCGCATCTATGCGTGCGTGCGTATGTATGTATGTATGTATGTATGCATGTATGTATGTATGTATGTATGTGTGTGTGTGTGTGTGTGTGTGCGTGTGCGTGCTTGTTTTCGACCTGGTTTTGTAAGGAAAAGGTTGATTCGTCTCCAGTATATGATTGCTAGTTATTTACTTTATTGACCCCAGGAGGATAAATGGAATAATAAATGCGAAGTCCAGAGCAATGAGATTTGAAATAAGAAACTTGGGAGTTGAACGAAATTAAAGACTGAAAAACATTTAGCCTTGCACTCTACATACTATTTCTGCCAACTAAACGCCCTCCCGTCTGTTTTTTTTCTTTTTTTTTTTGGTGTATGTCTGTGTGCGCGCACGCTTCCTCAACTACACATCTATCTATTCACTCACAGATCATACATGTATATGTCGTGTGGTGTGTGTGTGTGTATACACACACACATAAGCGAAAGTAAAAAATACGCACACCCGTTGTTTAGGGCTACATACATCCGTATAGATGTGTATGTATACACACACACACAAACACACATATAGGAAGAGATAAATTAACCGATATGATATTGACAAAGAAAAATACACATACACATAACTAAAATGTATGTGTATCAGTATAAACTATATATACTTAAACATATGCGTGTGCATATATATATATATACACGCATAATTATAAACTTTCATACTTATGACACCGTGTGTGTATATATGTAATACTACATATTAAATGAAAATATACTATATATTTATAACATACACATGTATATAACCATACATGTATAGGTATATGATATATGTGTGTGTGTGTGTGTGTGTGCTTATGTGTATATACACTACACACATATATATATATATGTATGTGTGTGTGTGTATATTTATATATATAGTATGTACACATGCAGATATCTTTGAGTATGTGAGCATACATTCATATAACACAAGTATATACATTCATATTGAATGTGTATAAAATATACATATGCATGTATATATTACACGTGTGTGTGTGTGAACGTGTGTATTACACGTGTACACAAACACACACACATATATTAATATAAATATGTTCATACCCCTGCCAGCCCGGCTGGCATGAGTTAGACAGGTTGACTTGATTCAAATCAGAACTTGTTAAAACTTCTTGTTTTCATTCTGGCATATTTTTAATGCCCTTTCTAACACCAACCATTTAATAGACTGTACGGGTACATTTTGTGTGGGTGTGTGTGAGAGACATCAACCCTAGGAAGTTTGTCCTATTCTTGACATGTGACAACTAAAGGGTCCTCAAGACCTGTCGATGTCGTTATCCATCGGAGTATTATTGGTTCCTTATATTGCTTTGTAAGTTTCAAGGCACTTCAATGAAGGGTCTAGTTGATCAAATCAATTCTAGGGCGTAATTTTGGAGCCTCGGTACATATCCCAGATCTGTTTTTGATTAATTACTATGCGAACCAATACCGGTAGTCAAGCAATGAAAGGCAGCTTAGTTTCAGTCAGTCAAATTCATTCACAAAATAATTGGTTGTCCCAGAGCAATAACTGGCGAAACTTCCCCAAAATGCCACATATTGAAACTGAAACCGAAACCACAGAGTTCCAAAGCAAATATCTTAGCTGTTTATGTGTATGCACACACACACATGTATATACAATATACATAAATATATACACATTTATATACATGCAATATAGACAAATCTATGTGTACATACATACATACATATGAAGATATATGTGTATGTATGTATGTATGTGTGTCTATAGACAGAGAGCTAGATATCATGGTCATGATAGAGCTCCATGTATGTAATGTATTGCATTGAAAACCATCAAACAGTTAATATTATACAAGTTATTAGTGAAGAGAAACTCCCTCTAAGAGTGTTTAAATGCTAAAAACAATTAACAAAAGATAAACTCCTTTAGATTGGATTGAAATTTTTGGATAACCTTATTATTAAAATCGTTGTGCATAGATATTTATATATTTGGCAGTGAAAATCATACAATCAATTCGCAGAGATTTTGATTGAACGTGATCAACGTGCTGAAAATCCAGATTTGAATCTAGATCGTGAGTCTAACAATCTCACAACTGAACTATTTTGGGATGATTGAAAGTGACTCCATAGTTTACTGAAACTTCATTCAAATATTGTGACCAGAGAAAAACTCATTTCCAAATAAAAGAATTCCAAATACAACAGGGTTGTCTTTCTATGCATTTTAGATCTTTCTTCTACAGGTTTTCAGTTTTGTGTGAAATGTATATATTTAGATAGTGAACGGTGCAGTGCAGCTATAGTAAACACTTTTCTTAACACCAAGCATTTCCTCTCATAATTCCATATACATACATGTATACATAGACATATATATACACATTCATCTCTCTCTCTCTCTTATATATATAATACACACACACACACACATATATATATAAATGTATTTATATATACATATATGTGTGTGTGTAAATATGTATGTATATATTATATATAATATATATAATATATGTATATTATATATAATACATATAATATATATATATTATAATATATATACATATATATATATATATATTATATATATATATTATATATAATATATGTATATTATATATAATATATACATATATATATATAATTATATATATATATTATATATAATATATGTATATATATATAATATATAGATATTATATAATATATATATATATTATATATAATATGTGTATATTATATATAATGTGTATATATTATATATTATAGATATTATATATAATATGTGTATATTATATATAATGTGTGTATATTATATATTATAGATATTATATATAATATGTGTATATTATATATAAT
>NC_043001.1:55816218-55843718 GCF_006345805.1 Octopus sinensis
AAAACGGCATTGTGGAGACTGCAACTTAGCTATACAGAAAGGGTTAAAACGCCGGGAAATGTCTTTGTGGTAACTGTTCCCAGCTTTTTTGCATTTTGAATTCAAATTCTGCCAAGCTAACTTGTCTTTCATCTTTCCAGGATCGACGAATAAAAAACCAATCTTGTATAGGAGAAGGTGATTTTTCTTAACCATCTCTTTCTCAAAACCGGGTATACTGTACTGTGTGATGCATGCAGTCCCCATAACCCTCTCACAGAACAATGTAGCCAGAAAGGGGATTAAGCAAACAATTTCTCATTTAGCATGTTAAAAAAACCGTCCAAAGAAACCAAGCATAGACGGAACGACGAACCATACAGTTAAAAAGAAACCCTTTATTGTTATTGTATTACTTGCTTGGTACTTGTTTCATCGACCACAGAGTCTTAAAAAGAAAAGCCTAACCCGACTGGGAACGAACTCAGATCTTAGTAAACAGAGATGTAACTAAATGCAGCAAAGCATTTCATAAACCACTACTTAACTGTATTACACGCTTGGTAGATTTTATCGACCACGGAGAGATGAAAAGGAAAAACCTACTCCGGTGGATTCTAACTCCTCCCAGAACGTAGAATAAATGTTGTAGTCCGGCACCCTACTGTTTACACAACTACATCGTCAAATAATAACTTATTTACTTCGAAGGAAAGTACAATAAAATAGCATAAACGTACATACATCGGTATGTGTGCGAGACAATTCAGCTGTGACAATTCAGATGGCTGTGTATGTATGTATGTATGTACCAGGGGGCAACACATACATACATGTATGTGTGTGCGTATCGCCCACATATCTGTGCGTGTGTTTGTGAAAGTGAGTGACGGGGAGGACAATCCAGCAGCGTGTGCGCGACAATTATGTTTATACGTGTATCTGCATGTATGTGGGAATTTTGGCTTGCGTGCGACAGTTCAGTTGTGTGTATGACATTGCATGTATGTGCATGTGTAAACCTTCAATCGTATTTATACATTCAGAAGTATGTATGCAAGACAATTCAGGAATGCGTATGTTATAACTCAGGCTTGAGTGCGTGCGTATGTATGTATATACGTACGTACGTATGTATAAGGCGCAAGCTTCTGTGCGGGAGTTGCAATTCTGGAAACTGATTTACTTACGCAAGTGCCGAAATTCAAGTGTGAGTGTGTGTGTGGTGTGTGTGTGTGCATATGAATGAGTGTGCGTGCGCGTAAGCATGTGTCTGGGACGAATTAAGTTTTGCTTGTGTGTCGTCTGTATGGGACGTTTGAGTTTTGTGTTTGTGTACATCTGCACGTATAAGGGACGATTACGGGTACGTGTGTGCATGCCTGTACGTGCATGATATTATTCAAGTTTCTGTGTGTATGGTAATCCAGATTAGCATGTATATGAAAATTTAAGTTTGTAGCAATTCAAGTTTATGCGTTGGACAATTCACGCTTGCGTATGCACGAGCTTGTGTATGGAAGGAAATACTGTGTGCATATCATACACATATATTCCATAATTAGAGAAACATGACTTCAATACAAGACTACATACAATAACAAACAAATATATTTAAACCCACAATATGTGTGATGAAGTGTGTCTTTAACTACTGGGCATTTTAGCGATGCAAACAAGAAAAAGTGATTGGAAAGGTTATTACTGAGGTTAGCAAAATAGACGAGATTCAGTTCCCCATTTCGGTTCGGTTCAAATTAAATCGATTCAATTAGGAGGCGAAAGACAAAAGAACAATTATATTGTGGATCGACCTAGCCAAATACCCTTCAATTCACACTCTTCTGTCTTAAAAAAAAAAGGTGGGTGTCAAAATAGAAGCTAAACTAGATGGTGTGGACGGAATATACATAGGTCTGCGCGAACGGAGCGGACTTGGGGGATAAGCAGTTTATTCGCAATCCCATGATCTACTAGATAATAGAAGCCAAATCGCCCTTAAATCATACTAGACTGTAACCGTAAAAAGGTGAGGAAAAACACTGTTTTGTTTTAACAATACAGATCATAACAAAATGAGACTGGATGATCTCAGCTCGAACACCTTTGCCTACTCAATCGAGATTTACCTAGGGCTGAACAACAACAATTAAGACAAGTTTATGAAGCTATAGCGAAATAGATTAAATACATGAAAAGCAATAAATAAAAAAAAGTTCGGAAATACAAGCCACTAACCTTATTAATAATAATAATGGTAATAACAACAATAATGTAAATTCCATGAAGCATTCAAAATATGTTTATAGTAGCAATAACCATAATATTAATCCAGTTCGTCACAAAAAGGGAATATATTAAACTTGTTTTATCCATATGTATGTATATTTATCCATTCATTCATTCATTGTATTTCGGAGACTGGGTATTTTGGTTAATCCCTATGAAATGAAAAAAAAATTGGTTTTTGTCAGTGGATGTTATTGATACTCCATACTCCACTTTTCTTCTCTCTTTCTATATCTATTTCTGTATATTCTTTCCTCTTCGCACTTTCTGTCGTTAAAATAAACAATTAACGAACAAGTTCCGTACGATATATATTATAAAGAGAGAAAAAGAGAGATGTGCTTTCTTTATAACAGACTCTCGAGGCTGGGAGCGAGCGTAGCAAGCACATCTCCTCTCGCTGGCACCCCTGTTTAAAGTTAGCTACTTGAGTATAGGGATAATGGAGAGGGGAATGAGAGTAAGAAAGAAAGAGAGAGTGAGTGAGGAAAAGGATATTAACTTTAGCTGCATGTGTATGTGTCTGTGTGCCCGCGCGCATATACAGTTAGCGCTCTCTCTCTCACACACACACACGTTATGGGTATATTTATATACACATATATTTAGATATATATATGTGTGTGTGTGTGTATACATGTGTATGTACATATTGATGTGTATGTATGTACGTGTGTGTGTGATGGACGCAGTCATGAGCTAGTTAGTTGTTAAGCAGTTCCTTTCGCAATCACGAAGTCCCGGGTTCGGTCCCACTATGTAGCATATTGGACGCGTATCTTTTACCAGAAGTTTGGGTCTACCCAAGCCGTAAGTGAAATTGGATAGACGAGTAGACAATACCAGTAATTTAAAAGGACCAAACTATCGGGGGGAGGGGGAGGGGATTTTGTGTCCTGAATGTCATTCCTTAAATAACTTCATTAAATTGCCGAAGCAGATTTAGGTGAATTCAACTAAGTTGAGTTTATCATATAATTCAATTAATCCAGTTATATCATACATATTACCTTCATGCGTTTATTTCGGAAATATGGAATGAAATGTGATGTTATAGTATCCATGCTCGCGTCGATACTATATTTCGCTACAAATGAAATAATTTTTTTTTTCCTCCTCTAAGCACAAAGTCTGAAATTTTGTGGAAGGGGACTTAGTTGTTTAATTCGATCTAAGTTCTTGACTGGTATTTATTTTATCAACTCCGAAAGGATGAAAGGCAAAGTCGGCCAAAGTGGTATTTGAACTCAGATGAATGCACTAAAATTAAAAGGAAATAAAAATTTACACAAAACACAGAGGAGATAGGATAAAAAGACAAAAACAACCGATGTTGTTGTTTAGCTTGCGGTCAACCCTAAATCAGAGTTATTGCCATAGGTGTCCTTTTATTTTAAGTTGATAGGGTGTAAAATAGAAAGTTAACCTCCGAGACAAGTCCAGATAAGGTTGTTTATGGAAGATCACCAGTTACCCATGCATACAAGCCTCCCCTCTCCACGCTACCATACAGCTCGGCACCAGTGACATCGCAACTCATTTCTGCAGCTGAGTGAACTGAACTAGAGAAACATTAAATAAAGTATCTTGCTCAAGAACATAAGCAGCCCTGTCCGGGAATCGAACTGACTACATCATGACTGTGATCCCGACGCTCTAACCACTGCGTCATGCGGTAGGGTGTAATATGAGAAGACCTCGTACAGGCACCCCTTCTCGGTTTTTTTTTTTTTTTGTAGCCTCATGCCTGCCCTGATGGAGTAGATCCAGAATTAGAGGCATTCCAGCCGTGATCATCGCGTATTTTCTTACTTGCGGAGAGTCTAAGACTCTATCTAACATATTCTGATATTTCTTACCAAGTTCAGTGACCATGCAGAAGTGGCTTTTGTTGGATCTCGCACAAATTGCCACAAAAACCATTATAGTGATGGCAGGCCAATAAGGGACCTTTACGATGCTTTCTTTTATACTATTACTGATTTTAGTCATTGGTCTGTGGGCTCCATGCCCCAGGGGTGCACTGAACTGTATTTCTCCTTCACTATTCACTGGTGCACCCTCAGATTTACAGTATTATACTTCTTTCGAAGCTCCACTTTAGCATTATTACAAATTAGTGCCCACACAGAATATTTTGAAGCACCTCCAGACACCAAAGTCTGGCGAAGGGGCCTGATGGGCTCCAGTGATTATTTAAGTTCGGAACTTATTTTGTCATTTCTGTTGAGTTACAAAGTTGCAAGACAAATGGACACAAACGTAAAAATCACTTGGGCATGCAGTTGGACACAAAATACGGAAACTGACGATCGGCTTCCAGTTTCTGTCTAACAAATTCTATGCGCATGGCAAAACTGAATCTGGGGCAGCAAGAGAAAATAACTATTTGCCCGAGATGCTGCATAATAGGCTCGAACCTGAAACCATGTAGAGTGGAAGTGAACTGCTTAACCACGGTAGTATGCTAGAAATAGCCGCTCAATCGCTCTCAAATCACACCTACCTTCTTATAAAAGGATTTTTCATATTGCTGGATGATGTGAGTTATGAAAAGCTCGCTTAATGATAACAGCAAGAACAATAACGAAGTAGGTAACAGCAGTAAATGAGGGGACTTATAAAGGGTTTCGTTACACTAAAAGTAGCATCCTAAATTCCCACAATTCTTATGATCTTTAAGAAAAGAGGACGTGGCTCGAAACTAACGAATTCTGGAAGACTGAACGATCATTACTGAAACCTCTTTGATCGTGCGCTAGTCAGAAATACCTTAAATCGTACGCCTGTCTGATCGAACAACAGCAGCAACAATGAGATAGTGGCTTAGTTAAACAGATGAGAATTGCGAACTGAAATCTTGTCGGGCATACACTATAGACTATACTATACACTGCGTAATTCTTCTTGATATGAGGGAGAATCGGCTACTTCTAGCCGGTCCTCGTTTTTATTTTTTGGACTTGAGCAAATAGATTTATGATGAAAGGCTTTCAGTGAGAACCATTTAGCATTAAGAGTCCAATGAACTGCCTACAAACGAGCTAAGGGAAATGCTTAAATAAGCCAGCGGCAAAGATTTATAGAATTTGGGTAATTCTACTCTAATGCCATACGTTATTCCGTTTTTTTTTATCATTCTGGGTCGAAGTCAACTTTGCTTTTCATCTGTTCGAGGTCGATAATGCACTGGTCAAGGGCGGCGGACTGACAGAATCGTTAGTGTGACGGTATTTGTTCTAGTTCTTTGCATTTTGAGTTTAAATCTTTGTGTGTAAACTTACACGTACACACAAATACCACAGCTTCAGAATAGTTTCCATCTATCATATTCCATTCATATGTATCGTCGCTAGATACAATACAAAGAGAACCATCGGTTTGTTTATCTGCAATGCATCCTCTATTTGGTAGCTATTTCAGGCAAGTCCAGTTATCACTCGGAAGTTTCGATTGTTGATTTGTATGTGCTTCCGTATGATCCGTTATTTAAGATGCTGATTAGGAACTCGAAGTGATGGGAGATGAGAGGAACTGCGTCGGCAACAATTAATATATTTATTAATTGATGAGCTGGGTGAGTTTATTTTCCGTAAGCAAAAAAGAATCTGAAAACTCTTTACGTCCGTATGTTGAGAAAATAAGTGTATTTTTTATTGCCTTAGTGGCAAGTTGGTATTAAGACTTCTGGATATTCTGAGTTCTCAGATGAAGGGTTTTCGAAACGTTAGGTTCTTCACTCCACACGACAAAATCTAGTGAAAGCTTCAACGAATTCTTCTTCCTATAAGATAGCAGAATATGGTTTAAGGGAAATTTAGCTGTTATGCCTAAGAGGATGTGTGACTGCGTAGAAGTTATATTGTCTCGCGCCAAATAGTAGGGAAGACGAGTTGTTAAAGGTGAGGGAGAGAGACGGAGATAGCGAGGTGGTTAAGGAGGGAAGCTTGGAGAAGAAAAGTAGTAAAGGGAAAAGGGAAGCGGAGGCATGTATTTAAAAAGCCATTCGTTCAAACTTCAATAAAACTTCAAAAGTTAAGAGAAGTTTATTAATAGTGGAGTGGTGGTGTTCGTGGTAATGGCGGTAAATGTGAAAGGGATCGTAGCGGCAGTGTAAACGACGATGGTGGTGATGGAGGTGTTGTATTGGAATAATGGCAATAGTGAAAATGATGTTGATGACGGAGGCGATAATGTTTGTAGTGGCGATAGATAGTGTCAACAATGCTGGTGGTGGTGATGAGTGTTGATGGTGGTGGTGAAATCGTGAAAGCTGGTTGTGACGGTGGTTATGGGTCAGAGATTGTTCACTGTGCTGCTGTTTAACCCCAGATCAACTTTGGTTGAATGAACCATTGATCAAAGGTTTTTTCATATTTGACCATCTCCCCCCCCCCTTAAATTGACTAAATAATATGTCCTTACTTTTATTAGAGCGATGGAGTGTGAAGTGAAGGAGATTTAGCTGCAATCTCAAATAACCGCTTAAAGACTCCCGTATAAGCTTGTAGGCTGTATTCTTGTTTCGGCCCAGCTCAAATTTGAACGAGCATATTTCAGATGAAAGACATCCCGTCTTTTTAGACGATTACACTGTCTAATGTGTCCTTTTCTAGGATATGATATAGAGTGGGGCTGGCAGTTATTCCTTGAAGGTCGAACGACGTTGATTCAGGCTCCTCGGGTGGTAGGACAAAGATAGGCGGAAGGGGAAGAGAGGAAGCGAGACTGAGAAAGAGAGGAAGCAGGAAGGAAAAACAATAGAAAAGAATGAAAAGAGAGATAAAATGAAGAAACAATAGATATAAAGGGAGATGGGTAAATAGAGGAAGTAAATAGCGGAGAGAAGCACAAGTTAAAAAGACTGGATGCTGCATGTCCGTTTTAGAAGTTAAAAAGAAGCAAATTAACCGCACACATGTGTGTATTTGTATGGATATGTATGTATATAGAAGCGTCCCCAAATGTCTCGCTGTATTGAGTTGCGCTTGCATGTATGGAAGTGGAGAGGTGGGATGATTCTAGAGATGAAATGCGAAAGAGAGAAGACGAGAGTGCTGGATGGGTAAATGGTTGGGTGGTTGTGTAGACACTTCACAGCAATTACATATATTTTTATTCTTTTACTCGTTTCAGTCAGTTGACTGCGACCATGCTGGAGCACCGCCTTTCAAGTTTTTTTTTTTACACGAACGGATCGACCCAACTTTTTTTAAAGCCTAGTACTTATTCTATCGGTCTCTTTTGTCGAACTGTAAAGTTACGGGGACGTTAACACACCAACACCGGTTCTCAAGCGGTATGGGGAGACAAACGCAGACACAAAAACAGGAAGGGCCATTATACAAAATTTGCATAGAATTGCATCAATGGCCAAGTCACAGAAGTACGACGAAACTCTTTGCATTCGAAATCGACATTTTGTGGTAATGTTTACCTTGCGTGTGTGTAATCCTTTATCTTTTATTTGTTTCAGTCATTTGACTGAGGTCATGCTGGGGCATCTTGAAGAATTTCAGTTTCAGTCAACCTCAGTTTTAAAACTGAGTTTGTACTGGTACTTATTCTAATCAGGTTCTATTTGCCGAACCGCGGAAAGACTTCCGCCACCCCATCATGTCTCCCAAATTTGTTTATTAATTTTTTTTCCCCAAATCCCTGTTTTCGGATACGGAGGTTCTGGAAAATTGCCAAAAGTCGGCATTGTGAAAATCCACCATCTCGCCCCAACTTCAATTTTGACTTTTTTTTCCGCAACGCTAACCCTAACCCTAACCCTAAGTACAGAAATATTTTGAAATTTTTATCCAAATCCTGATGTCCGTATTTTTCTGTATATTTAGAAAAGAAAAAAATTCTTTAAAAAAAATTTTATTAAGATTTTTGAAGGAAATGGGGTGGTAATTTAGAAATGTCGATTTTTACCAATTTTTTTTTTTTTTGCAGATTCGTATTCCGCGTAGCCGAAAAGGGGGTTTGCGTTGAAAAAAAAGTTTTTAAAAAGGGTGGAGTTTTTTTTTGAGGGGGGGGGATTCTTGCCCGAACCGCTGAGTTACGGGATCGTAAACACACCAGCACGGGTTATCAAACGGTGGTGAGGGACACACACACACATATGAATGTGTGTGAACAATTCCTTTCCCTTTATTTTCCACCTACCAAATCCACTCGCAAGGCTTTGGTCAGCCCGGAGATATAGTAGAAGACACTTGCTCAAGGTGCCACTACGTCGTGGGACGGAAACTGGGACCATATGGTTGGGAAGCAAACTTCTTACAATACAATCACGCATGAGGCATATATATATATATATATATATATATAAACAAACACACACACACGTTTACAAAGACATTTATGTGGGTGTACAAGTATGTATGTGTGTATATATATATATATATATATATATATATATATATATATATATATATATACATATATGCGGTTAAACCACCCTTAAAGGGTAAAAAGTGGAGTAACGAGAAAGAACCTCTTTCCCACTCACAGAATATGAAATTATAGAAATTGGGAGGGGGAACGAGGCAGGACAGCAGACAAAGGTAGGGGTGAAGGATGCGAGAGAGATAGACAGGGACCCAGAGAGAGAGGGGGGAAGAGAGAGAAGCAATTGGAGGGGGCGGAGCAGACTGTTTCAAAGGGCAAGTGATGTGATGATCGTGGTGGAACGAAGTCCCAGATGGGCAGGGAACGTCGAGAAGGGAGAAACGGGGTGGAATTGCGAGAAAGACATGGGTGTATAAAAAGACAGAGAAATATGAAGAAAAACTATGCAAGTAGTTGTAATGAAAGTAGTTGTAGAGGCAGCAGTATTAAGAACGTGGTGGTAGTAACAGTGTATGGTGCAAAACCCCAAATTGTAGAAGTACTAGGATGACAAAGGAAAGGGCGGGATTTTACACACACAATACATATCTCTCTCTCTTTCTCTCATATATATATATATATATTCTTTTACTTGTTTCAGTCATTTGACTGCGGCCATGCTGGAGCACCGCCTTTAGTCGAGCAAATCGACCCCAGGACTTATTTTTGTAAGCCTAGTACTTATTCTATCGGTCTCTGATGGGGACATAAACACACCAGCATCGGTTGTCGAGCGATGTTGGGGGAACAAACACAGACACACAAACACACATACATATATATAAATCACGACAGACTTTCCGTTTCCGTCTACCAAATCCACTCACAAGGCTTTGGTCGGCCCGAAGCTATAGAAGAAGGTGCCACGCAGTGGGACTGAGGCAGGAACCTTGTGGTTGGTAAGCAAGCTACCTACCACACAGCCACTCCTGCCGGGGATTATTATAAATATTATTCAAAAAACAAAAAAAAAAGGAAAGATTGAGAAAACAGAGTTAGTAAAGACGTAAATTAATTTAACATAGTTCCAAGGTAAAAACTGAATACAAATAAATCCCTGAATCGATTTACATCTTTACCAACTCTCCGTTTTCTCAACCTTTATTATTGAATAATATTTATTGTGTGTGTGTGTCCCAGTATGGCCGCAGTCTAAAAGTAAAACCAGTACAAGATAAATAAATTATATATATATATATATATATATATATATATATATATATATATATATAGAGAGAGAGAGAGAGAGAGAGAGAGAGAGAGAAGGGATGGAGAAAGAAGAGAAGAGTGTTGGGGTAACATACAAGAGGTAGAAATGGGTTTCGAGTAATAGCATTAGTGATGGTGGATAAGTTCCTAGAATTGTTGAGGTGGTGGAAAGAGAAGTAGTGGTGATGGTGGTGGTGTGTGTGTGTGTGTATATATATATATATATTATATATATATATATATATATATATATATGAAAGAGAGAGGGCAGAGATGAGAGTAGTAGGATGTGAGAGAAGGCTACAATACAAAGATGACTGGAGGCTGGTTGGAGGATGAAGGAAAAAATTAAGGAGGGTGAAAGTGAGAGGGATTGATGGAAGATGTAAGAGCGAAGAGCAGCAGATATGGGTGGTGGTATTGATGTAGAAATGGAAGAGGTGTGATTTATATATATATATATATATATAAACAGAGAGAGAAAGGGGGGATGTGGATGACGGTGGTGATGCGGGGAGGAATGTATGAAATTGGGCAACAGCTGATGGACTGACACACGGACAGACAAATGGTGGGCGCAAGGAGAGGTGGAGGGAATCGTCTTGTTACCCTCCACACCATCTCTTCAAAAGCAACAAATTCTGTCACTTTATTCAACAGCATTAATAGGGCGTTGTGTGTGTTGTTATTTGGGCCTGGAGCAGTCCTGATCGAGTAAACATTCTTGTGATCATTGATGTTCCAGGGGAAAACATTTCCTTAAAAAAAAAAAAGGAAAAACATTAAGCTGTAAGGATAAGGTTTAGCTGCTATTTCTAATAAGCTGAAGGGCTTCGTTGACTGATGTGACGTTGCTGAGCACTGTATTAGACTTTGCTAAGCAGACCATTACAATCAAAAGCGTTCTAACCGTGGCCACCTTTTTTAAATCAGATCATTTATGATTACATTATTCGATGAAATCTCTCCTTTTTATAACAGCTGGTTTAAGGATGATTTGGTTGCTATTTCTAGCCTATCGAGTGACTTCGATGATTCCTGGTCATTGCGGTTTAGACTTGGGTGTGGAGAGACTTCATTTATTAAAAACGTTCCAGGGATGACCATCCAAGGATTACATGAAATATATACTTTTCCGTTTTTATGATTTGAAGGAAAATTTCACTGCTATTTCTAGCATACCTAAAAGCCACCGAGAGAGTCATTGATGACCAGCAGCCCTTTAGAACCTTACACTGTGGTTAATAGCTTGGCTATAGTGGTATTAATGTGGCGATGGTGATTGTAATGGTGGTCAAGACGGGGGTGATCTTTTAGGCCGTCATATACAATCGAGCTGACTTAATAATCAAAACATGTTCCACCTGGGACCATCCTATTTTAGTCAGTTTATATAGCATTACATTACTCACTTTATTTTATTAATTTCTCACTGACTGATCTAAAAGATACGACTGCTATATCTAGCAGGTCGAATGACCGCTTAGAGGCTCCTTCTTTCACAATTCATTGCTAGTCGTGGTTTACGTTGGTTCATGTGACTTATTTTTCCTATTAAGAAATCCACAACCTCTTACGACCAAATACATTTTCCTCCTCTCAAAATCACCACTTTTGTTATTAGTGTTTAGCCCTAAGCGAACAGACATACCTATAATCGAAGGCCTTCCAACCATGACCATTCCAGTTTCTGTAGTTTAACACTACCTTAAATGTATCATCTTATTTAAGACCGCAGGCTATGATTTGATTGAAATTTGGCTATTTCTATTCAGGTCGAGTGAACGCCAAGAAACTCCCTTGTTAACTCGACCATTTAGATTTTTTTAGTAGTAGTAGTAGTCTCCAGCCCCCACAACTAATTTGCCCAACTACTAATAATTAATCACCAATATATATACATAACCACTATCACCACCTCCAAATGCCCTCCCACCATCACAACAACCACAAAGCAAAAAAATTAGGAGGCGTGGTAATAATAGGTGGTGGGTGAGGGTAAAGAGGCTAATGGAGAACGAGTGGTGTAAGATAGAGGGATGGTGGTTTGGATCTGTGTAAGTATATATGAGCAAGTGTGTGCTGAGGAGGTTTTTCTCTGTGTGTACTGGACGTATGTAAGTGTGCGTTGAGGTTGTGTGTATGTGCGGAGTGCTAAGGATGCGTTGTGTACTGTGATTGTCATGTGTGCACGTGTGTATGTTGAGGATATATACATACTGAGGTTGTTGTCTGTGTGTTGAGGTTTAGCTCAGAGTGAGGTAAAAGGTAGGAGGTGTGAGTGCAAAGGGATGTAGGAGATAAGGTGGAAGTAGGATGGGGAGTGAAAAGAAAACGGTATGACGAAGATAGAAGTGGGGGGGTGCCGTAGTATAGTGATGGACGAGGTGGGTGGCTGTTGGAAATAGGGGTTTTGGCGGCAGGAACGAAGGGAGCTTAGTTTTTCGATGAGAGAGGGAGCAGAGGTGTGTGAGTGCGTATGTGTGTGTATCCAAGTCTGTTGGTGTGTGTTCGTTTATGTGTACGTTCGCGCGCACGCCATTCAGTCTGAGTATGTGATTGTGAGCGTGTGTATGTATACGCTTGCTCGCATGTGTGTGCGCGCGCTTGAATGACGGAAGTCCGTTGAGAGTAGAGGGAGGTGAGAGAGGGAAGAAAGGAAGTTCACGGATGGAGAGGGGAAAAGAGGAGGGCAAAATTGGGGCTGGTTATATTGTTGAAAGAGGTCTGTTTGTAGATGAAAGGATGTTTAGGAAGAGATAGGAAAGAAGACAAAACGTTAGAGGGGAAGCTGGATGATTTTTGTTTTTTTTTGTTTCGTGTGTGTATGAATGGGAGTGGGCAAAAAATGAGTGTTCTTATATGCATAAAACTGAACATTAACTGGATAAGGGACTCATTACAAGTGTAAAGTCTGATATTTTTAATAATTTTATTGACTGTGATTTCGAAGCTACACCGGTTGTCGGCGAACAATACGGTACTATTACCATCATTTCATTCTGAAGATAAGACCGTAAAAGTTTTAAAACGCTAATGGACTAATGGAAGACTATTGTTCCAGACTAAACATAAAAGACTAATAAGGAAATGTGAAAAACTATTTAATAAAAGAAAGATTAAACTCGAACACAGTCACGTCTTTAATATAACAAACATGTTTGAAAGAAAAGCTTTCCCTATTTGCACACACGCACGGAATAATTTGAATGAAGCCAGTCTGGGATACAGCTTTCGAAGATTTTTAGTCGATAATTACGGTCCCAGTATGCATTTCAGTCTGGTATTATTTTACACACACACACAGTTATCAATTGGCTAAGTTGCTATTTTAAGTTACTGCATTGGAAATCACTCCAACGAAATCACTTTTTTTTTTCTTTTAGGAAAACTAAAGTAAATGAGCTCGGTGAGTGATCTAATAAAACTGAAATACGTCCGGGGTTTTTTTTCATTTTTGTTCACCAGTTAGCTTTAAAGTTTCAGTTGATTGACCGTATTGAAGTTATCTTCCTTGTTTGATTCATTTTAAGCAGTTCTGTGCACTAAATACAAGGATAACCTCAGTTAATCGAAAATGATCAATTCACTATACTACGTGTTTGCATAATATAATATAGGTATATTAAATTCGCAGAATGCTCCTTGGGGTATATCCTCTATCCTTATTTTATATGTATTCTTTTATTCGTTTCAGTTATTAGACTGCGGCCTTGCTGGGGCATCGCCTTGAGGAATTTTAGTCGAAGTAATCGACCCCAGTGCTTATCTTTTTATAAACCTGGTAATTATTCTATCGATCTTTTTTGCCGAACGGCTTAGTAAACGCACCAATACCAGTTGTCATGCGGTGTTGAGGACAAATACAGACACATACACATACCTACAAAGGGCTTCTTTTAGTTTCGGTCTACCAAATCCACTCACAAGGCTTTCAGTTGGCCCGGAGCTATAATAGAAAACACCTACCCAAGGTGCCACGCAGTGAGACTGAACTCGGGACCATGTGGCTGAAAAGCAGAATTGTTACCACACAGCCACACCTCGCGCACACATATATAAGGATGGAAGTGCACACATACACACACAACGGACTGCTACGCAGTTTCCGCCTACCAAATTAACGTACAAGGCATTGGTCGACTCGAGGCAATGGAAGACACATGCCTGAGATGCCGTGCAGTGCGACTACAATGGAACCAACTGGTTGGAAAGCAAACTTCTTAATTCCTTACCTCCATATACATATAAAAAGTCATCCATGCGCAGGGACCTCACGAACATATCCAATATTTTCGTTTCAAAGGCGTATAGTGTGAATTTGAGGGACATTTGACTTCTGTTACTAGCGGATGGAGCGACCATATAGTGAATTCCTTTTTCAGTTCGAGCCTTGGATCTTTTCGGTTTGACCGGCAGTTTTTTAAAATAATTTCCACGTAACTAAACACTTTTAAACTTCGTATACTGGTAGAATGTGTTTATAAAACATCTTTTTCTCTTGGCTTTATTGAGAAAATTCTATAGTTTGTTAAGATATTTGTTGGGTTTTTTTCTTCAATTTCAGAAATTTCAACCAATCAATGACGTCTATTGAGGTGAAAACATTCTGTGCCGTATGAATATGTCCCTCGTTTAAGAAACAGATTGGGTTTATTTACATTTCTGAAGAAAAAAAGATACCCTTTCCCCCACCCTAACCCTAAAACAGATTGAAATGCAATAGATCGATACTAGGGTCATAATTATGGGTGACAATTTCATATGAAACCGCTAGAAAAAAATTGCCGTTCAAACCGAAAAGATCCCGAACCATAAATTGGTGTGTACGGTAGAAACGTGAACATAGAAAGAATTCCAGAGCGTTGACATTCTCTAGAACAGTGGTCCGCAAAGGTAGTACTGGGGAGGGGTACTGTCGGCATGTTAAGCTGACAGACTTCTCAATATCCTGGGGTCCGTGGGAAAACTTATTTAAATAAAAGGGGTTCTTGACAGTAAAAAGGCTGGGGATCACTGCTCTAGAGGAAGATTGGAAATATTGGTCAGAGCGGCGTATGGGCAAGTAGACACAAAGTTAGTGACAAGAGGAGGAGAAATAAATGAGTCGAAGAGGCGCTGGGTAAAGTAGCGAGAAGCAGAAGCCACTGTATAGTTGCAGTTGAAAGGGTAGAATAAGGACACAACACTTCTGTGGGGAAAATTTCAGGGCCTTGGCTATCAGTTAGTCGGGTGTCCTTTTGAGAGATACTATATGGGATTTAGAAGCAGTATTCCATTGTGTCACTGTGACACCTACTGTCACATAGCTTAGTGAAGTTGTAAGCTAAGTGGAGAAAACTGCCATCATTCAAGAATAAAAAATCAATTTAGAGTTTCAACTTGCAGGAAGAACCTACTCATATCTTGTCAAAAATATAATTGGTTTTACGTCGTAGCTTTAAGCGACAAAGGAATATTCGCTTTAAACATACGGATTGGTTTTGTAATAACTGAAATAGTTCGTTATGGAAAACATACATACGTTTAAAACATTAATATTCGTATATCAGGCGGTGGATTAATAGAATTGTTAGAGCGTCGGACAAAAAAGTACGTATCTGTTTGAGGTCAACTGATGCCAAGCTGTTGCCCTACCTTGACCAGAGGTTTTGGGGGAGAGGCCCAGTCGATTAGATCGACCCCAGTATGCAACTGATACTTAATTTATCGACCCCGAAAATATGAAAGGTAAAATCGACCTCGACGGAATTTGAACTCAGAACATAAAGACAGACGAAATACCTATTTCTTTACTACCCACAAGGGGTTAAACACAGAGAGGACAAACAAGGACAGAAAAACGGATTAAGTCGATTATATCGACTCCAGTACGTAACTGGTTCTTATTTAATCGACTCCGAAAGGATGAAAAGCAAAGTCGACCTCGGCGGAATTTGAACTCAGAACGTAGCGGCAGACGAAATACCGCTAACATTTCGTCTGGCGTGCTAACGATTCTGCCAGCTCGCCTGCGTGAAAGTAGATTTGTTGTACGAATAGCTGGAAATTTTAGTTAAAATAAAATAAATTTTACCCAGGCTTGCACACAAAAAAAGTATTTATAGTTACATGGTCAATCCTAACTGACGGCGGTCTGCGATGTCTTAACCATAATTATATCTAAAACATATTTAAATAGCACTTTCGAAAATGTTTTAAGTATTTAAATATCTTTTAACTAAACAATATATTTTCAATCATGTTCAAAACATATATGTCTAAAACGTATTTAAACAACAAGTTTAAATATGTAAAATATGTAAATTTCTTTAAACTATGCAAATATATTTTTCATACATGTTTAAAACATATTTATGTCTAAAACATATTTAAACAGAAAGATTAAATATGTTTTTAAATATCTTTCAACCATACAAATATATTTTCCTATATATTAAAAGCATTTTTTATAAGCCTAAAACATATTTGAACAGCAAGTTTAAATATGTTTTCGAATGGCTGACTCGGTAGAGCGACTTAACGTCCCTCGTGCATAAATAAATCATTATTAAAGATTCAATGTCAGAAACCATTATTAGTATTAGCACAGTCGCGTTACTGTAAACTGTGTATTAGAAATTATTTGCGACATATTCTGGGCAATAACTTTTCTTAATTTATCCTTCCTCTTTATTTATATTTTTCCTTTTTGTTTGTTTTCAAATATGACGTCTCACCTGTTTTAGCATTATGGTGCGTAACAGCTGATTGAATCAGCGTGTGATGAAAGATTTTCCGGCCATAAGTATCCCGTCTTTTTCTGTTCAGATTTGCTCGACTAAAGGCGGTGCTCCAGCATGGCCGCAGTCAAATAACTGAAACTCTGCCCAATACACCCTTCTATTTTAAAGACGGTTTTAAAGTGATTTCTGACTATTTCTAGCAGCTCGGACAACCTCGTTGAGGCTTTAAATAAGTCGTAGTTTCAAGGCGATTTGGTTTCTTTTTGGAGTAAGTTGAACGACCACAAAAATGCTCCGTTTGTGTTGTTACTGCTTAACCCCCAATTCAGCACTGATTGGGTAACCCCTCTTCAAAGGTATTTCAACCAGATGTAACTATTCAGACATTTATTGTCTATTCATAGTGTAACCCTCACAACATATCCATTGCGTCGTTTCAGTATTTAAGACAACAGGGTGATCTGAAAGAGAGATGACTGTTATATCTAGTAGGGCTGTAAACTGCAAAAGCACTTACAATTCAAAAACTTCTTCTGAAAGGTTGTGTTCATTCTATGACACTGTGTGCATATGTGTGCAAAAGTAAAAAAAAAAAATCCGTAAACTTCCGAGAATGACGTCATGTATCAGGAAACCAGCTCACAAATTTGACACTTGTCATACTTAAAACGAAAGAATGGCAATATATGGCTAGAAGTTTATTTCCCAATCACATGGTTTCGGGTTCAGTCCAACTGCGTAGCTCTCTTAGGCAAGTGATTTCTGCTATAGCTTCAGTCCAACCAAAACCTAAACCTTGTGAGTGGATTTGGTAGACGGAAACTGAAAGAAGCCCGTCGTATATATATATGTGTATATATATATATATGTATGTGTGTGTGTCTGGGTTTGTCCCCCCAACATCGCTTGACAACCGATGTTGGTGTGTTTACGACCCCGTAACCTAGCGGTTCGGCAAAAGGGACCGATAGAATAAGAAACTAGGCTTACAAAGAATAAGTCCTGTGGTCGATTTGTCTCGACTAAAGGCGGTGCTCTAGCATGGCTGCAGTCAAATAACTGAAACAAGTAAAAGAGATATAGGCCTATGTGTGTGCGTGTCTCCTTCTACCGCTTGATAACTGGTGTTGATGTGTTTAGGTCGCCTTAATTTAACGATCCGGCAAAAAAGACCGACAGAATAAGTACCAGACTTTAAAAAAAAAGTACTGAGGCCAATTCGTTGGACAAAAATTCTTCAAGGCCGCAGTCCAATGACTGAAACAAACGAAAGATATAAGGTATATGAGGGGAGAGAGGGACTGAGAAAGAATTTGGTGGGGTTGGGGAAAATGTGTTCATCAGGAGTGAATATTCGGTATGTGACTAGGAAAAGGTGTTCGATATGTATGCAGGTATAATTTTATCGCTCCGTTCACTTAAAATAAGACAGAGTTGAAATAAACCTCGATCCTATTTCAGATGAGACTGCCCATTTGACTAACAATAATACTGAGATAATTGAAATCCTTCGACTGAGAACTATTCTAAAACGTATTCGTGGGTGGCATATTTTAGTTAGTAAACAACCCCATAGCACAGTGTAGATCTCAGATATTCGGTTAATCTCTAGTTTAAGACTTGGTCACAAAAATGAAAAAAAGCTAGCGTACCATTGTTATACACCTATTACATCATTTTTTAAATTTTTGTGACCGGGTCTTAAACTAGAGATTAACTGGATATTCGTCAGTAGCAATTACTTGGTGCGAGCAAATCATTCAGTTTGAGGCTCAGAATACGTGGAAGAAGCGTTATGTATTCTAAATAGGAGTTGAAGAAGCCATTAAGGATAACAGGGTTTTTTTAAAAATTTAGTCTGCCCCTTACCACACGGCAATATATAGTCCGTATATTCTATACTGCTTCGTCTACATCACACTACAGTTTGTCTGCGGTGTATGCAACATTCTCCAATACAATAAATACGGAGAATTCTAGGTAAATTTTTATATTAACACCCGCACTATTTTCACTAAGAAAAAAAAATTCAGATTTTTTGCTGACCTCCTAATATGTTGCAAATCCTTTATTTTGGTTTGGAAGAGGGGGAGGGACGAAGGAGGTGGATCCCCCACCCCTGAATCATTAGAAAATGTTCTTTTCTTCGTTGAATGAATTCCTGTGACCTCCTAATATGCTACAAAACTCTTTTGGGGGTTCGAAAAACGGGGTGGGGTGAGGTGGAAGCTCGGAAATTTCACTCCATTGATCTTAATCACCCGCACGATTTTCACTAAGGAAAAACATTTAAAAATAAAAATCGCGCCCAAACTAATTTTTGCGTGGGCGGGGTGGAGGAGGGAGAGAAAGATGAACGATTTAAAATAAATATATCTTAATTGTTATGTGAGAAAAGTATAATATATTCTGATGATAAAATATAGTATCTTTCAAAAACATCCTAAATTTATAGACTACATCTTGTGTATTTAAGAAAAAAAAAATATTTTACAGAAATAAATTTTCCAGAGTGTGGTTCGTTATTAAATATATCCACCTCCTCGCCCCCACCCTTCCGAACCAAAATAAAGGATTTGCAGCATATTAGGAGGTCAGGGTACTTGATTCCACGCAAAAAATCCAAGTTTTTTTTTCTTAGTGAAAATTGTGCGGGTGTTAATATAAAAATTTACCAAATTCTATTCCACACGACAATTCACTGTATACTTTACGCTGCTTTAGTTAATATCCGTCACACCACAATATAACACTATAAGTTATTTTTATGCACTACACTAACCAAACAGGAAGCTTCTACGTAGTCGCTCACCTGGTAGAAACGGTCATCAAATCTCCCTCAAATTACAATGTAGAGTTTTGTATAAGAACAGTACACATTAGATAATGTAGACCTACTTATTCAGAAAAAAGACATAACAGTCGTATGTGAAGTATCTGTGATCAGACATAGGACTACTCAATCAAGATTGACCTAGAGCTAAATAAACAACATAAAAAAACATACTACATAAGACAAGTCAACGAGGAAGCCTTTAAGTGAAGAGAACACGGAGAAAGAGCCCTCGTTAGCTCATGCACACATATTTATACTTGGTGATGAGATGGTGGTGGACTTTTTTCAGTTGAAGCAGATGATAAGAAAGTGAAGAAGAGAGCCTGATTAAAGCCAACATCTGGTTCCTGTACGTAGAACCAGTTGCCAGTGCCGACATCACAGGCATGATTATAAATATCAACTACAGCTTTGCCTATCGACACTTCACAACTGGTACATGCTTCTCAAACATACTGCATCTACACACATATGCACGTACACATACATACATGTACACGTACACGTACTTACAAATGTATACAAGCATGCGGTCACGAACAGTCATGCACATAGAAACATACCCACGAACAAATATACACCATCCAAAACTATGAAATCCCTATGTTGTGAATTGATCTTGTAGAAGAACTAAGCGGACAAATCTTCCTCAAACCTACTATCTGAAAAGAGCAAGAATATATTAGAAAAAGTAGTTTTAGATACACTCTGTCTGAATAAAAGACAGCATGATTGGGGGTGGAACACCTTTCATAACAGGATCTGTTCATTCAGAATTAAATTGGGGTGAAACAATCACATATATATGTACGTACACACGTGCGTACATACATACATACATACGGACGGACAGATTCATGAATACAAATATACATATATTAACATGCAAAAAAACCCTACTCCAGCCTTTGAGTACACATACAAGTATGCAGTGCACATGCATACAGATACATGCATGTGTGCATTCAGCCTGGAACATAAATGGCTCCTCAGTCGGTTTCAACTATAATTATTCCTGTTGTTAACCAATGTATATTTAAGTGGCAGGGTATTTCAAAGACAAGCATACCCATAGCATAATCCTTAAACAGAATCAGCATGACATCATCACCACCACCATCATCATCATCTTTTAACATCTGTTTTCCATGCCGACATGGGTTGGATGGTTTGACCAGAGCTGGCAAGTGGGAGAGCTGCACCAGGTTCCAGTCTGATTTGGCCTGGTTTCTATAGCCAGATGCCCTTCTTAATGCCAACTACTTTACAGTGTGTGTTGGGAGCTTTTTACATGGCAGTAGCACAGGGCTCTTCGGGGCCAGTTCTCTTCATACAATGTGTAACAAATCTAGACTTTTGAATTACAGATTCAGTTCAAGTGATGGGTTTCTGACCAATTTCTATCTACTCATGGCTGCATGGTTAAGAAGCCATACCTGCACCCGTCTTCTTAACCACACAGACATACCTTAGCTTATATTAAATCTGAATATACATATGTATGTCCATGCATTTGTGTATATGGATCAAAGGCATGTGGCTAAGTGGTTAGGGTATTTGGCTCAAGATCGTAAGCTCATGAGTTCGAAGCCTGGCAGTACATTGTATCTATGAGCAGGACACTTTATTTCATGTTGTTCCAGCCCACTCAGCTGGCAAAAATGAGTAGTACCTGTATTTCAAAGGACTGGCCTTGTCACATTCTGTGTGACACTGAATCACCCAGAGAATTACATTAAGTGTATGCAGGTCTGTGGAGTGCTCAGCCACTTGCATGTTTATTTCACAAGCAGGCTGTTCCATTGTTCGGATCAACTGGAACCCTCATTGTCATAACAGAGTGTCAGTTTTTTTTTTGGTTTTTTTTTTTTGTAGATCAACTTGAAATGAACACTGATCATCTGTATCAAATGTGTCTCTCATGATATATTGATAATATATACTATAAAAAGGTAAAAAAATGGCAATGTGAAAGCTTTACTGGTTGCTCAACCTACCTGCTAGAAATAGTGGTGAAATTCCCCTCAGATAACACTTTGTCTTGCAAAGGGAAAGGAATATAGGTTAATGTAGTCTAAGACATTCAATGTCAAAACAGTAATCTTGACCAGGGCTGATGTAGGGATAAGAAATATTTTACAACTCGGAGACATCACAAAACATCACATCTCAGCAGAGCACAGAAGACCATGTCTAAGAAAGATATCTTGAGAAGAAAAATGGTGTATATATAAAGGAGAAATCAGTGCAAAAAAAGGCTGGAGATGAAGGTATCTGTATAATGAAGTTAGAGCAATAGTGGGAGTAAATAGATGGAAATAGGCTTGTATATAAAGATATTGCTAATATATGAAAGATAAACATAACAGTAAAAAGGTGGAAAAATGAAAAATGACCTCAACCATTCAGGATGCCTCTATATATTTGTTCATCCTGCTCTCCCTCAGAGCATGCCCTACCATTAAACATAAAGAAAGGACTCATTAGATAGTGTTGTCTTAAATATCAGTAAAAAGACAAGATGACCAAGGCAAGAACCTCTTTTGTCCCACTCCCTCTGTGTGTGTGTGTGTGCATATCTATCTATCTAATCTCTTTCTCTCTCTTCATATATATACATGCGTATAATAAGAGATGACCACTAAGTGAACATCCAATATGCTAGAAGAAGATCATCTACGATCTAACCACAAAGAAAAGAATGTTCTCTAGAGAAATTCAGCAAACACCAGAACATAAGCGGGTAAGACAGATGAAAATATACAAAATACAGAATTAATCGTAGACTGGTTTTGTCATTAACGATTTTACTTACATAATCATCGTCTGTGGACTCTTCAGTACGATCATTCCAATTCATTATAATTTATATAACTAGACATGAGTTGTCCTCATAAAATTAGATGCGTGTATAATTCTACCGATTACATTGGGGTTATTTTCAAATGTCTAAGTTCTGGCACACCAAATCCCGGAAACAGTTCTGCTGTAGATAATTCCCTGCAGTTAATGTTGCTGGTTAGGGAACTTAATTATTTAAAATTTAAATAAAAATTTAAATTTAAATTCAATTTATCACCCTCATTATTTAAATTTTATATATATTTTTTAAGGATTTAAGGATTTATATATACACACACACACACATAGTTATGTCAAGCTTAATTCTGTTTTTCTGCATTACTATTTCCAAATCAGCTCACCTTGAATTTCTCTTATAGCCACTTGTGACACTGTGGGCCAAGTCTTGGACGAAGAATTTGGAGTTTGAATTCAAATTCATTTGAGCACATCTAGCTCTATAACCGAATGCATGTATACATACATATATATATATACACACACATATATGCAGACAACTAAACATACGTATGTGTGTGTATGCATGTGTATATCCCTATCTCAAAGATATAGCACTGTGCTATCTTTCTTTCCATTGCACCTCACGGAATTTCCAAGTCAAATCAAAGATTGAATTCCAGAGAATTACTAAAAGAATAATTCAATTCCAATAAACTACGAAAAATGGTTTTTTATTTATTTATTTATTTCCAATTTGTTATCAAGTAAAAATATTTATTTGAATTACAACACAATCCTTTTTCCTCCTCTTTCCACCCTAGCCCTACCACCCGCAGGACATTTCGAGTTCTTAAAATGAAACCAAATTAGGGAAATGGTAAAAAGGAGGGTGGAGAGAGGGAGGGAGGATAAATGTTAATTTGAGAACATTAAGCCATAAATATTTTACACTGTAATGAACAGAAATCAGTGTATTCTGAGCAATAATAGCATGAGAGAGGGGGGAGGAAACAAACAGAGAGAGGAGAAAGAGAGTGAGTGATAAATCATATGGAGTGAGGAGGAAGTCAAGAGTAAAGATAAACAAGCAAGTGGGAGAAAGGATTTTATATATATATATATATATATATATATATATATATATATATATATATATATATATATGTGTGTGTGTGTGTGTGTGTGTGTGTGTGTATAGGGAGAGAAAGAGAGAGAGAGAGGGGGAGGAGAGAAAGTGAAAAGTAGGATCTATGAAGAGTCAACAGAGGGTGAAAGAAAGAGCAAGACAGATATATAGAGAGGTACAGTAGGGCCATACATATGAAAAATAGTGAATTGAAAATCTTGGATCAACTAGAAGATATGTGTATTTGCATGCATGTGTGTGAGAGTGTGTGTGTGTGAGAGAGTGTATGCGTGTATGTATGTATGTATGTATAGATAGATAGATAGATAGATAGATAGATAAAGAGGGAGGGAGGGAGGGAGGGACTGTACTGAGAATATTAGGAAAGGAATGAAGAATGAAGAGCAAGCAGGTTATTGAATAATTAATTTTTGATCATAGGAGAGCAGAAGAGGTAAGGAGGGAATCATGTCTATTCAGCAGGAATGGAGAAAGTTTAAGGGAATATGGGAGAGGAAGGAGTAAAGCTGGGTAGTGAGAGATGGATAGATGAATATGCTAGGATCATTGTCATTTGAAGATTTAAGAAAAGTAAGGAAATATTGGATCATTTAAGATGGTGGTCGTGGTTGCAGTGATGTGATGAAGTGGGGGCCTGAAGTGATATGTGAGGAGCTGTAATTAATTGTGTGGTGGAGGAAGAATGTAAAGGAGTGATGACAGTGATGGTAGTGGTGTAGTCATGACTACAACGTTGTGGTGACTACAGAGTAATGCTTATGACTGACTGCAGCTGATGTGGTGTCATTGATGATGACATTGATTAGCTCCAGATCAACCCAGCTTAAGCAGACCTATACTAAAGGCATTCCAGCCACACTATCTGTTTTCAGCAAGGTATCCTGGATTACATTATCCAATGTGTCTCTTGCTAAGATGGTCAGGAAGAGTGAAAGCTGAGATTTAGTTGCTATCTTTAGTAGGATGAGTAACCATGTAAGTAGAGGCTACCTCCTTGTTGTTTTGTCCCAAGTCAGCTCTGATTGAGCAGACTCAAAGTCATTCAAGATATGAATATCCTGTCATTTTCATGCAGGGAATCCAGTCCCCACTTGTCCAATGGAGCCCTTTTCTATGATGGTAAGGTGTATTATTTACAGGGAAATTTGGTTGTTTTTATGTAGTGTTGATATCTGTAGCGGTAAGGTGGGTTTTTTCTCTTTTTCATAACTATTATGGTATGCTGGAGTCCATAACAATGTAGTACGGTTAACCTACAATATGACTGGATGCAGGAGTGGTAAAGGTGGTGGATGCTGTTGTGGAGTGATGGTGGCTAAAGAAGCATAATGGAAGAGGGGATTTTGTGTTATAATATAAGGAATTCCTCTTCACTGCTTTAGACTGTTAATATTATCACCTCTGGATTGACACCACTACCACTGTCACTGGTGTTTCAGTGTAACAATCCAGCAGTAATAAACAAATATCAGCAGTGTAAAACATAATGAAGAAGAATTCCATTCATGATCACATGAGCTCCCAGAAATAACAGTTATAAGAAACATCAAGTTACACCCTATCATCTTGTCTGAAAGATGAATGAAATAGTAATTTCATAGTTATAAGTGACCAGTGGCTAAACAAGAGGAACAATAACTTGATAAAAATATATATTAGCGACAATGACAGTATTATTCCCAAGAAGTAATATTTATCCCCACTTAAACATGGATGTTCAGTTGGAACAAACTATACTGTGGTAGATAACATGAGAGAAACTCTCATATTAGCTTTTTGGTACAAAATGCATTCTTGTTTATATTGATAGAAGGGAGATAAATGCCCACTACCTCCTGCTAGAGGCAGCAGTGATTCATCTCACCAGCAAGGTCAAATGTCCATCAATGACAAGACCAGACAAGGTCAGAATCTCGTAATCTGATGTTCTTGGTGCTGGAGGTAGTGGGGGAGTTATGTCCTCACTAGCAATGTAAACAAGAGTACATTTTGCTCTAAAAGTCAATATGAGAGTTTCTCTTAAGATAACTACCACTGTATAGTTTGTTCTAACAGAACATTTACATTTAAGTAAGTGGGGATGAATAATAACTTGATACTTCAACCAGCAAGAAAGCTACTGAGTGGATGCTAGGAAGTATAGCAAAGCCTTTCTCATGTCATGATCTACAGTTCCCACCTCCTTCCAAAAAGGGTAGGGGAGGCTGTATTTGACAATGTAATTAAAGATACAATATGTTTGAGAAAACAAAAAAGGAAAAAAAAATTATAGGATGGCCATGACTGGAATGCCTTCAAGGCTGCATGAAGCTAAACAACAAAAATAACCCAGCATGGGGTTGGTTCCTAAATTAAGATTTTAACCATATTGCTTAGCTGAAAGAGATGAAAGTAAAGTTGGTGTTAGAATATGATATTGGATCACGATATTATGTTATTGGAAAAGCATACATGAGATGATAGTGTGGTGAGAAGGTGATGGGGGTCAAGGAAACTTACATCTTTATCTACCACAACACATAACTGAATGTAGTCGACATATATGGAAATGGTAAGTGGGATGTGTGTGTGTGTGCAGGTTTTATCATCATCAGATTCAAGATTTGTGCAGTGAATTTATGATCATTTGTGTTCATGTTGTTTATAAATATATATCCATGCGTGAATATGTAAGTATCTGTCTGTCTGTGTGGATGGATGGATAGATGGATGGATGGATGGATAGATAGATAGATAGATAGATAGATGGTTGGATGGGTAAATGGACGGACTGATGGATGGATGGACGGACGGACAGACAGACAGATGGATGGATGGATGGATAGATGGATAGACAGATAGATAGAATGATAGATAGATAGATAGATAGATAGATAGATAGATAGATAGATAGATAGATAGATAGATAGATGTAAATATGCACACATAAATTTATCTACATTCATTTCATTGGTCCACTTGAGATAGTTCTCTTAGTTCATATATCTTTAATTATACAAATTATACTAGCTCAAACACCCTCTATTATTAAAGAAAAAAGACAAAACCAAAACAAAACCTTGTTGTGTCTAGGGAGATCATTATGCCAATATTAATAACACACACACTGGTTCAATTCGATGCCTTTATTATAATTCAATTGGTTAAAAAATTAAGTATAAAAAACCTATCAACTGAATGAAAGCAAGTTTCAGTAAATTATACTAAGCTGATGATGGCCATTAGACAGAAACATGCTGGCATGGGTTGGACAGTTTGAACCAGGTCTGATGACCTGAGAGGCTGCACCAAACTCCAGTCTAATTTGGCATGGTTTCTACAACTGGATGCCCTTCCTAACACCAACCACTCTGAGAGTGTTATGGCTGCTTTTATGTACCACCAGCATGGGTGCCATTTGCATGACACTGGTATCTGTCACTACATGTATATATATATATATGTATATATATATATCACGTGATCACGTGACCGACCAGACCATCAGATGTTGTTACATATCGCTGACCACAATGCGTTCGCATTGTTTTAGCCTTCGAATGACGCCACCCCGCTGGCTAAGTGAGCAGGCCAACAGAAGAAAGAGTGGTGAAAGAGTACAGCAGGGATCACCACCCTCTGCCGGAGCTTCATGGAGCTTTTAGGTGTTTTCGCTCAATAAACACTCACAACACCCGGTCTGGGAATCGAAACCGCGATCCTACGACAGCGAGTCTGCTGCCCTAACCACTGGGCCATTGCACCTCCACACACACACCACACACACACACACACACACACATATATATATAATATATATATAATATATATATATATATAAGAGAACAAAGTGTACATACGTATATATATATAATAAAATAAAATATACAAAGTGTACATATATATATATATATATAAAATAAAATACAAAATGGGACAAGAATGCAAAACATCTGGACAACTAGGTGATACAAAAGGGGACAACAAAACATTCAGATAGACGATACAAAAAAACACAGACGAGTCATTTGAAGCCTTTTATCTTCAGTCAAAAACTGCATCATCCTTGCAATTTCGGCTGATTTACCCCCCCCCACACACACATACACACACATTCATATACATACATACACACACTCACACATATACA
>NC_043001.1:55848718-55888718 GCF_006345805.1 Octopus sinensis
TCATTGACAGAAAAAAACTGACAACAACACTATGTGCAGCACATTTGTGCAAGTGATTGCAGAAGTGAACAAGCACACTTACATGCACATATGCACATACACACACATACATATATACATGCCAGTCTTTTTTAAGTTTCTGTTTACCTTATCTACTCACAAGGCTTTGGTTGGCCTTGGAGCTATAAGAGAAGACATTTGCCAATGGTGCCATATGATAGGACTGAATTCAAAATATGCAGCTGGGAAGCAGACTTCTCAAACATATATATATATATATATACTCTTTTACTTGTTTCAGTAATTTAACTGCAGCCATGCTGGAGCACCGCCTTATATATATATATATATATATATATATATATATCCTCTTTTATTCTTTTATTTGTCTCAGTAATTTTACTGTGGCCATGCTGGAACACCACCTTTAGTCAAACAAATCGACCTCAAGACTTATTCTTTGTAATCCTAGTACTTATCCTATTGGTCTCTTTTGCCAGACCGCTAAGTTACAGGGACGTAAACACACCAACATGGGGTGTCAAGTGATACAATGGGGTACAAATACAGACACACATACACACACACATATATGACGGGCTTCTTTCAGTTTCTGTCTTCCAAATCCCCTCACAAGGCTTTGGGTGGCCCAAGGCTATGGTAGAAGGTACTTGCCCAAGGTGCCACGCAGCAGGACTAGAACCATGTGGTTGGTAAGCTCTTTTGTCTTAATAACGGTCAATCACACAATAATTTCCCTTTGTTTAATGGTCATTTTCATAGCATTTTTTCGATGGCTGGATAACTGAAGAGATAGCAGCATGAGTTTCCACCCTGACATCCAAAACTCAAAGTTTTATCATGGCTACCGAATAAATGTCACATATTATATTTACAGATATATATATATATATATATATATAACGTGTATGTGCATATATATGTAAATTTACATTGTGTGTGTGTGTGTATATATATATATATATATAATATATATATATATATATATGCATATAAATACACACACACACACAGACTCATGGATTCTGACAAGCACTATTTTTGAAGCTGACATTGTCTTGTGAATTTGCCCTACTTGCTATGCTATTCATTCAGGTTGGCATATATATATATATATATATATATATATATGTGAGTGTGTGTGTGTGTGTGTGTATCTATATCCATATGTGTGTGAGTGTTAGTGGGGGGGGAAGAGAAGGAGAGAGAATGAAAGACTAATGCACAGATAGAGCTGGTTTAGTTTCCATGTCATGTCATTTATGATGGAAGTTGATCTGGAAAAACAGCTAAAATCTCTATCATATATTCTTTCAATTCACTGCCTGCATCAATTACATTCAAATGATAATAAAATTTTCCTAAAACTTCTGACCTTGACCCATGGTTAAAAATCATTATTATTCCTATTTCTTAGAACACTGTCTTCTCATCCCCAAATTATATACAACATTGAAACTCGATACGTATGTCATATGATATTATAAAATACAACTGTTACCCTATTTTTATTATTAAAGTAAGACCCAGAACACAAAGCAATTGGTGATGCTCTATAGCAGAAGTTATATGTAAGTTCGTAGAAAAAAATAGTAAAGTCAGTTACTTTATTGTGAGAAGTGAAAAAGCCCAAAGCTTTAACACCTTAACATTTAAACCAACTGGCTAAAATATTTTATTTGTTTTATATTCAAACTAAACAGATCCAGTCTCTTACACCTAGCCTATAATGTCATTCAAATAACATGCATTCACATCATTGAAATCTCAAAGCTATGAGATAATGCATGATGAATTTAAAACAATGTGAATAAAAAAGTGTTACATTTGACAGAGTAATCTTTCTTTTACTTTCTTTTCTTTTACTTGTTTCAGTCATTTGACTGCGGCCATGCTGGAGCACCGCCTTTAGTTGAGTAAATCGACCCCAGGACTTATTCTTTGTAAGCCTATTACTTATTCTATCAGTCTCTTTTGCTGAACCGCTAAGTTACGGGGACGTAAACACAATGGTGGGGGGACAAACACAGACACACAAACACACACACACATACATATATATACATATATACGACAGGCTTCTTTCAGTTTCCGTCTACCAAATCCACTCACAAGGCTTTGGTCGGCCCGAGGCTATAGTAGAAGACACTTGCCCAAGGTGCTACGCAGTGGGACTGAACCCAGAACCATGTGGTTGGTAAACAAGCTACTTACCACACAGCCACTCCTGCGCCTGAATGGTAAAGGGTTAAATATATGTGCTTATTCAGAGAGGAAGAACATAGAAACTGATACCATTAAGGTGGCAAGGTGGCAGAAACGTTAGCATGCCAAGCGAAATGCTTTGTGGTATTTTGTCCGCTGCTGCATTCTGAGTTCCAATTCCCCCAAGGTTGACTTTGCCCTTCGTCCTTTTGGGGTCGATGAATTAAGTACCAGTTATGCACTGGGGTCGATGTAATCAACTTAATCCCTTTGTTTATCCTTGTTTGTCCCCTCTATGTTTAGCCCCTTGTGGGCAATAAAGAAATAAGAAACTGATACCATAATAACAGAAGAATAAACAAAAAAGCAAAAAAAAGTGCTTATAATTATTAGTTGTTAGGAAAGGCAGATTCTGGATTTGTTTGAGCCACATGGTATTATTTTGTCTAGTGTTCTTTCCTACATATACTGCAAACATTGTGAAAGTGCATGGCTTAGTGGTTAGCGTATTCAGCTCATGATTGCCAGGTCGGGAGTTCAATACCCAGCGACATGTTGTGTCCTTGAGTCAGACACATTATTTCACGTTACTCCAGTCCACTCAGCTGGCAAAAATGAGTAGTACCTGTATTTTAGATGGCCAGGCTTATCACACTCTGTGTCATGCTGAATCTCCCTGAGAACTATGTTAAGGGTACATATATCTGTGGAGTGCTCGGCCACTTGCACATTAATTTCACGAGCAGACTGTTCCACTGATCAGGTCAACTGGAAACCTTGTTGTAACCAAGAGTGCCAGTAGTTAGTGTAAACATTATACCATATCAACTAGATAATCTCTATGTGGTCACCCAATCAACTAAAAATAGTAACAAAATCTCCTCAGATCACACTTTACTATCTTTAACAATGAAGAAATACAATAAAATTATATGGCCCTGGATGTCTAATGGACGGCTGAAATGACTTTGAATAAATATCAGTCAATTAGGACTAATCTGGGTCCAAACAGAAACAACATCAGATAACATTTGATTATTATGTTACATTATCTATTACCCACTAAACCATTTTATATGTGTGTGTGTTTATGTTAGTTAGTTAGTTAGTTAATTTGGCTCAAAAGCAAATAGCAAGGCCATGTAGGGGGACATGGAGTTAAGTACAGGGTGGTGTTCATGTAAAGAGTTCAGGCCACTTGAGGTCCAGGGAGGCTTTGAACAAAGCGGTCGTCGGCATCTTTACCATCTCGTCTGGCAGCTTGTTCCATGGATCCACAACCCGGACGGAGAAAGCTCCTCTCCTTCGATTGAGATGAAATTGTCGCAGGTAGAGCTTTTCGGAATGACCCCACAGCCGACGCTCTGGAGCAGGAGTGAAAACAGCTCTTTTGAGAGGTTACACTTCCGCTTATGATGTTGTGGGCGAGAATGAGATCACTACGGCGGCGGCGTTTTTCAAGAGAATAAAGGTCGAGCGTCCTCAGCCTTCTTCGTAGGACAAATTTTTGAGACCATGAACCATGCGGGTAGCCAGCTTCTGGACTCTTTCGAGATGCTGTATGTCTTTGAGGAGATAAGGAGAAGAGGCTTGAATCCCATACTCCAATATGGGTCTCACCAGCGTGACATAGAGTGGTAGGAATATGGTTGCTGTGAGCATCCGAATGACCGTCGAATCAAGAACAGAATCCGCGTGCTTTGTTGGCAGCATGGACGCACTGGGCCGAAGGCGAAAAGGAGAATCCACCAAGATACCTAGGTCCTTTACCTGATCGGTCCTCTCCAGCAGCAGACGACCTGGCTCGAAATCAAGTTGAGTTGCAGGAGTAGAGCCGACAGGCAGATGACAGCACTTTGACACGTTCAGACACAGGTCCCAATCGTTAGACCACTTCCAAATTTGGTGGAGGCATCGACGAAGATCCTCTATATTACCGCGAGGAGCGACCAGTTTGATATCGTCGGCAAATAGAAGGGTGTGTTGCGTGAGGTCGTCGGGCAAGTCATTTATGAAGACTAAGAACAACAAGGGCCCAAGCACTGAACCTTGAGGCACGCCACTGCTTGCACTGGAGACGTCGGACCGCAAACCATTAACTTGGACTTGGAAGGAGCGATCTGAGAGGAAGGCACCAACCCATCGTACAATATCCGGATGGAAACTATATGCCTGAAGCATATATATATATATATGTGTGTATGCTAGAGCACTCTTTATATATAAAGAGCGCACCAGCATATCCTTGTATGTAATGGATATAACAAACTTTGTACATATGTATACACATGCACACACACACATACATACACACACACACACACAATGCCCTATCATACAGTATCACTTTTCATATTTCATAGTGTATACCATTCAGTGCTGTAAAGCAAGATAACATATAGGAATATACTTTCTTGTGAAAAGAGAGTCGCAATATCATCATACCTTTAAGTGTGATATTTTTCTTTGCGTGTGTGTGTGTGTGTGTGTGTGTGTCTGTATGTGTAGCTATACTAATTATTCATTCTCTTGTAAACACTTGACACATGGCCATAAACACAATTGCTCTAACAGATAATTCCATACACAAGTAGATATAAACACACACACACACAAAACACAAACGTCCTCTCTCTTTCTCTCTCATAAACACACACATAGTAATTCACTCAAAAACACTTTCTATTACATGTGCACGTGTGCATGCACACACACACTCACACACATACACACACATTCTTGGGGAAACATGATGGATGAAAGAAATTGAAAAACTGACATGAAAGCCTAGATTTGTTGAACTTATCATGGTAGGCAGCTGGGGATTAACAGCTGACTGTTGTTTGAGTTGAAACCATATCCAACTGATACACAACTTGAGTACTTCTACAAATCAGGCCAAAAAGAAAGCCTCTATGTTGTTACTCGACTGGTTAGTAATAACAACCAAATCATCTCCAAAACATATTGTACTATCACTGAAGAAGGATACCTTGGATATTGTGATCTAGTGTTACAAACTTCCTGGCAACTGGCAAAAAGATGGGGTCTTGTTTAAGATATCTTTGATTAAAGGTCTATTTGATAAAGGCTAACTGGGGTTAAACATCAACAACAATAATACAATATATTCAATATATATTCACTTGACTGGCTAGAAATAAAAGCCAAACCACCTTCAAAAGACATTGTACTATTACTGAAAAATGATACCTTGGATATTGTGATTCTAGGTCCCTGGCACATGGCAAAAAGATGGGAGGGTCATGGTTGAAATCTCTTTGATCAAAAGTTTACTTCTTTTCCATTTACCATCAAGTCAACCCTGATTCAACGGACCTATGATCTATAATGCTCAAGTCATAACCATTCCAATTTTTTAAAGCAGTGTGTCTTCAAGACCATATTATGCAATTGGTTTTTTCTCTTTTTACACATTAGAATGGCATTTAAATATTTTGTTGCTGTTTGTAACAAATTCACTGAGTGTGCAGAGGCACTCTCTTCTCTCTCTCTCTCTCTCTCTCTCTCTCTGAAGAATTGCAATATTGGTTTAAAATTTTGGCACAAGGCCAGAAGGTTTGGGAAAGGGGAAAAATTGATTATATCAACCCCAGTGCTCAATTGGTACTTATTTTATCAACCCTGAAGGATAAAAGGTAAAGTCGACCTCAGTGGAATTTGAACTCAGAACATCAAGATGGACTAAATGCCACTAAGTATTTTGCCTGGTGTGCTAATAATTTTGCCAGCTTGCCACCTTCGATCCCATTTAGATATTCATTTCAAATTTTGGCATAAAACCAGAAATTCTAGGTGGAGGAGAGAAGTCAATTACATTGACCCCAGTGCTCAACAGAGACTTGTTTTATCAACCTTGAAAGGATGAAATGATAAAGTCAACCTCAGTGGAACATGAAATCAGAATGTGAAGATGGATGAAATGGTGCTAAGCATTCTGCCTGGTGGGGAGACAAACACGTACACATAAATTTAATATGTGGAGAGCCCCTTCAGTCATGACTAACCATGGGATTGCACCCAGGAAGTTACCCTCCTGACACAAGTCTGGGCAAGGTTGTTTATGGAAGACCAGCAGTCGCCCATGCATACTGGCCTCCCCTTTCCACACCACCAGTGTTATCCAAGGGAAAGGCAAAGGCCAATACAGCTTGGGACCTGTGATGTCGCAACTCATTTCTGCAGCTGAGTGAACAGGAGCAATATGAAATAAAGTGCCTTGCCCAAGAACACAACATGCGGCCCAGTCCGGGATTTGAACTCACAACCTCACGATTGTAAGCTCGACACTCTAACCACTGAACTATGCACCTTCACAAAAAATTTAATATACATGTATATATACATATATATATATATATATATTATATATATATATATATATATACATATACTTACACGGTCGGGTCTTTTCATTTTCCTTCTACCAAATCCACTCACAAGGTTTTGGTTGGCGTGGGGCTATAGTAGAAGACACTTACCCAAGGTGCTATGCAGTGAGGACTAAACCTCGAATCGTGTAGTTAGGAAGCAAAACTTTTACTATACAGCCATGTCTGCACTTTCATGCATTTAAAAGATGGGACAGTCATATTTGGAATGCCTTTGGCCAAGGTTGACCTGAGACCAAACAGCAGCAACCTTCCATACTTCTAAGGACATATTGTAATGAGAAGAACTACAGACTGGTCTTTTGTTCAGTCACAGTATATTTGGGATCACATTATCCAAAGCTGGTAAAGTGATTTGAGGGAATTTGGGATGCTATTTCAAGCGGCCCATGCAACTATGCAGAGGTTTTAATCTCTACTTTGTCTGTTGTATTTGTTGTGTTATTGCTGTTGAGCTTCAGAGCAGCCTTTATGGAGACCTGCTGAAAGTTAATAAGAAGATCAGGCGAAAACAGCTGCAACTATCTAATCACTACATGCACCACCCTGAACTGGAAGCATCCAAATTAGTTTTGTGGAACCTGCTTTATGGTGATGTAAGAAGAGAAAAATGTCATCAAACTTACATCGGTAGCTTGATCACAGACACTGACCTGGAATGTATTCAGGATCTGGTGGCAGTGATGTTGAACCAAGAAATGTGACAGGTGGACTTTGTTGCTGCAGCTGGGTTGGAACCCAGCCATACGAAGAAACCCTGGTGGCAATTCTAGCCATTAGCATATTGCCTTTTAAAATATAGTTCATCTCAAATTGTATCAGGTCATTAAGAATGAAATGTCCGATTTAACTTATGTACCAAGTTTGACAGTTGTTAACTTTAATGTTTTATCATAATTCTTTGTCTGACAACATTGGAGAATCACATCATTACTTTTCAAAATGCAGTTCATGGTGTCTGATTATATTGTAAGTTTTCTCTTGTAAATCATTTTTTGCAAACCCATGGATAGATAAAAAATTTGTGTTGTTTATGAATATGAGTTCCATTGTGGAACCAATGCATCCCAGACAGCTTGAAACATTAATGAGGTGTGGTGAATAAGCACACTGTACGTCGATGGTTTGAGAAGTTCTGGTCTGTTGACTTTACTCTTGAAAATCCTCCCCATGGTAGACCTGAGACCAAGGTGGATAATGATGAGCTGGAAACTAGTGGAAGTGGATACATCTCAAACTACGCATGAGTTAGCAGCAAGTTTGATGTTTTGATTCCAACTGTATTGGACCATCTGAAATAAATTGGCAAAGTAAAGAAGCTGGACAAGTGGATACCCCATGAACTGAACAAGCATCAAATGACATGTCGTCTTGAAACTTGCTGTTCTTTGCTGTTATGGTATAAAAGCAAACCATTTTTGCAGGGTATTGGTATGTGTGATGAAAAATGGATTCTTTTCAACAACAGCAGGCATTCTGCATGGTGGTTGGATAGAAACGAAGTGCCAAAGCATAATCCAAAAAGGAATCTTCACCCAAAAGGCTAATGGTGTCTGTTTAGTGGTCATGCGCTGGTGTCATCAACTACAGCTTCATGAAACCTGGCAAGCGGATGTATACATCAACCAATTGGATGAAATGATGAGTAAACTTGCAATTAAACAACCAAGATTGGTCATCAGAGACAGGCCAATTCTCTTGCAAGACAATACTCAACCACATGTTGCACAAAGAATGCTACTGAAGTTACAGGAACTAAACTTGGAAGTACTGTCATCCACCATATTCACCAGACCTTACACCAACTGACTGTCATGTTTTTCAGGTTTTAGACAACTTTTTGCAAGGAATAAAATTTCAAATCTGAAGAAGATGCAAAAACATCACTTCGTGATTTCATCCCCTCTTGCTCTACATAATTCTTTGCTGCTGGCATAAATAAGCTACCAATAAAATGGCAAAATTGTATTGGTAATTTAGGTGTATACTTTGATTAACTGCATCACTTTTTTGTTGAGATAAAGTAAAATAAACTTTCAGTTCAAAATCGGACATTTCATTCTTAATGATCTTATATATATCTATATCTATCTATCTATCTATCTATCTATCTATCTATCTATCTATCTATCTATCTATTATCTATCTATCTATCTATCTATCTATCTATCTATCTATCTATCTATCTATCTATCTATATATATATATATATATATATATATATATATATATATATATATATATATATATAGAGAGAGAGAGAGAGAGAGAGAGACGGAGAGTCCTTCTCTCTAATTTAAAGATGGTATATTGAGATATGAGAGATTTAGCAGCTGGTTCTTGCTCGACTTATTTAAATTTGATTATTTGAAGATGGTAAATGTTGCATTTGAAATAAATGTAAAATTATATATGAGCACCAAAGTGTAGGTAAACTGATGTGTTTATCAGAGAGAGGGGGGAGAGAGAGGCGGGGAGAGCAGTTTGGCATGAAGGGCATCAGCTGAAGCGTGCCCCTGAACTGCATTGGTATGGACATGTGATATGAATGATAGAAAGATTGCTATCAGTGGCATGAACCTGTTTGTAGCAGAGGTAAACCAAAGAAGTCAGACGTAAGGATATTGTGATCTGACAAACATGTGGAAAAAAAAATCTAAACATTGAAAGAGTGGAGAAATGATAAATGGTGGTGGTTGTCATCATTGTAGTGGGAATGATGATAAGACTGGGATGCTGAGGATGATAGTGTTGGTAGTGGTAGTCGTGATAATGATGATAATGCTATTAGTCGCAATATACAGATGCACACACACACACACACACTGGTTATCTAACTTGGACTACTTTTTTCATATCCCAGTAGTAAAACCTGTGTATTTTGTCTTATCAACTTGAAGACCTCCAGTTATTTTCATGAAGAGAAATAAAGTCAGAGAAGGAATAAATAAATATTTCTGCCAGCAATCGGGTCACAAGGACATTCAATGGGGCAAGAGAGCACTGTTGTGTAGTTACTAGGCATGCTAGAAATAGCAACTAGGTTTGCATCAAATGTACAACCCACCCTTGTTGAACAGGTAATTGATACTATAGGCAAATAAACAAAGTGCTGAGTCCATAACCAACCTCAGTCTCTCCTACATTGTCTTCTGAAAGTGTTCACAGTAGCTGCAAAATATCATTATTATTATTGGATTTCATAAGAACAAAATCTATTTTTAATACAGCAGAACAACTGTGAAATGTTAATGATGTTTTACTGAAATTTTTTTTGTAACAGCCTCTTTTCAAAACAGGGGCAAAGACAGATGTATGGACAGAGCAGGGCAATTAGTCAAGAGAAGGTAAAATTTGGGAAGTAAGGAAATTGGTGATGGTCTGCATTGACAATAATTACAATCAGTCAACAGAAAAGTTTGATAAGTTCACAAAGTGTATGGACTATATTTTGAGGCCTTGCTCTTCATCTGACACTGAGAAAATGGAAACATCTGGTCTAATGTCTTTTTATTGTTGGTGGCAAGTGCCACCATACCAAGCAACAAGATTTTTTTACTTTACTTCACATGGAAAAATCTTACCAAAATCAGTCATGAAGGCTGTTGCTTGAATCCACTCTTGTGTTCTTAATCAGGACACTTACTTAATAATTCATCCAGTTCACCTTCTCTACAAAAAGCTACGGCAGAGTTTAAGACCAGTCAGTCATAAGATTTTGATGTTGTAAAGTGAACTGGCAGAATCGTTAAAATGCTTAATGGCATTTTTGTCCCCCTTTACGATCTGAGTTCAAATTCCACTGAGTCATTTACTCAGACTTGTTCGATATACTATATTTAGAACTACATTATCCAATGTTTTCCCATTTAAAAAAAACAAAAAAACTACTAGGGTGAAATTTGAGGTAGATTTAGCTGCTTTTTCTTGCAAAGATGACCATTTGCATAAAAAAAAATGCAGAAGCACCCTCATATTCATGAGTTGAGGACTATGCTACAGAAGCTAATATTTCTTTAACTATTTTGGAATGTACGAGAGACAACTCAGAGAATAGCTTGGTTTTATCATATCCCCCCCCCCCAGCAAAGTATAATCTTCACTATAATTGCTGAATACTAATGAGAGAATCACCAAGTAGATAAAAGCTTGCAAAACAAATCATATTTTAACACTTTCAGCTGCTGGTGCTTTACCACAAACAGAATTCAGCACCACTTTTAAGAATTCTCCTCACCATCACTCCCAAATGATGAAGTTGATCAGATGAGGTTACCATTTCTACGGAAATATAGCAGTACAAGATATCTTACATGTACATATAGGATGCAGTATGAAACATGAAACACTTTGTAGTCTACAATTTCAACAAGACAAATTCTAGTGAAATACAAACCTTCATACAGAAAACAGAAATAGAAAATAAATGGTTATTTTATGTTATTTTACAGTGAAATGCAACTATGTTCTACTGCATTGCAAGTATTTTGTTTTGAGCAAAAACTATGTGGTTTGTAGTAACTTTAAACTTTAGGACACGAACCCCCAGAAATCCACACTAATTATCTTATGTTGTCATCTAAAATTACTTAATTACTTGAAACTAATAGGTATATTCTTTGTTTTGTTATTGCTTTACAACTCCCTTCATATCAACTACCCTAGAAATAAGCCAACAAGAGAACATGGGCGGCTGCAGCACTCAGGTCACATACAGAGCTTTTATGCTTTTTTGTATGGATCGTGTAGTATCATAAGTATATAAACATAGCATTTTACAAAACTTGTGCAACCTAGTCATTAGGTCCAACTCTTAATCAGATCAATTTTGTTTCTTTCTCTTTCCCTTCTCATTTATCAGCGACTTCTTTCAGACTTTTTGTAATTTACTTTGTGTAATTATCATCATCATCAACATCATCAGCTTTTAACATTTATTTTCCATGCTGGCAAGCCAGAGAGCTGCACCAGGTTCCAGTCTGATTTGGCTTGGTTTCTTCAGCTGGATGCCTATCCTAACACCAACCACTTTACAGTGTGCGCTGAGTGCTTTTAATGTGGCACTGGCATGAACACTTTTAAGTGGCACCAACATGGGTGCTTTTTACATGGCACTGGCATAGAACTCTTTCAGGCCAATCCTCTTTGGCAGGGAGAGTGACCTTAAGACTTCTGCTGTGGAGGACAGCAAGGCACCAGTACAGTAAGGCACCAGATATCTCAGTCCTTTGTTATATCCTCCAAAAGGTCCAATGTCCTGAGGTTGTCTTGTAATACATGATGTAATCTGTACTACATGTTATGTTTCTTAAATTACTGTCTGAGTCATTTGGCCCATTAAATAATGAGCAATATTTCATAAAGTTCACTACTAGAAAAGAAGTGCTAGCTTTTTGTTGTTGCTTGTCCTGGTAGAAACAGCAACCAGGTTTTAAACAAATCCCACTCTAGCAAAAAAAGACCACATTAGAAGTATTTGAAACAAAGAAATACGATAGGCATAGGCTAAAAAATCTTTTTATCAAAATTCTGTATAATCCAGTAGACCTGTGATGAAAGGCATTCCAAATGTGATGATCCTACCTCTCTGTATATCTAAGGACTGTTATTATTCAAAATGTCCTTTCCTTTTATCAAGATGGTAGAATGTAATTTAAAGGGATTTGGTTGCTAACTCTAGTGGGTTGTTACATGCCTTCTCAAGAACCCATAGGCTATTGGTTGTTGCTGAATCTCAGATCAGCCTTAATCCAAGAAACCAATCAATGATCAGAGGAACTTCAGCCATGACCATATTTATTTTTGTTCTTGGCCAACAGTACTTCATGTGTTTCCTTTTTTATTAAGAGCAGCACAGGCATGAATGTGTGGTTGTTTCTTATTTTGATGAAGGCCAGCAATTTTAAAGGGAGGGGCAAAGTTGATTACACTGACTTCATCAATTGACTGGTATTTATTTTTATTTATTTCATTAAAGGACGAAAGGCAAAGTTGACCTCAATGGAATTTGAACTCAGAACATTCAGAAATGGAAGAAATGCTACTAAGTATTGCATCTGAATTGCCTACACAGGCACAAGGCCAGAAACTGTGGGGACAGGCAGCAGCTGATTACATCACCCTCAGTTTTTTACTGGTACTTTATTTTATTGGGCCCAAAAGGTTGGAAGTGGAGAAAGTCAGCCTTGGCAAGATATGAACTCACAGTGAAAAGAAACACAATTAAAAACTTTCTCCACAAGGTAGTTTTTCTGTCGCTCTACCAGTCTTCCCAATGACAAGACAAATAAATGTAATAATTTATTCCTCAAAATTTAATTATTGCAGTTGTTTATTAATTTAATAACAACATAAATCATTATCATTTGATTGTTATTGTTGTTGTTATTATTGTTATTATCATTATCATTATTATTATTATTATTATTATTATTATTATATTATTATTATTATTATTATTATCATTATTATTATTGTCTGATCTGATAACAAGGCAACCAGCCTCAAATGTTGTCTGGTGTAGGTGAAGGAGAAACAACTCCTCCAACAATAACTCCCACCACTGCCATCACCACCACCACACCTGCCTTCATCTGAGTTTTTTTCTTAGTCCAGAGCAAGCAAAACCTGTTAAATGACCCTGTCACTAAACTAAACAACCATCATGTCGTCACCACCACCACCAACACCACCAAGGCCACCAGCACCAACAAGCACCCACCACACAAATCATGTTCTTTGAAATATATAAACAAATATAAATGCAATAAAATATCTCGTAATAATATATTGATGGTTGTAGTTGTCTTCTTGCAGTGAATTGTGATGGTGGGGATACGAGGAGGGTGACCGTGGTGGCAGTGGCCTGTTTATAATCCAGGCAAATGTGGGTGTCGTGAAAGGGCATGGGTTGTGTGAGGGAAAGGAGGAGATATGATGGGATTCAGAGTCGGGGGGGGGGGGCAGGAGGAGGGATTGGAGCAAATGGGGGTAAGAGGAGTGATGGGCACAGAATAAGTCACCACAAAACAAACAAACAAGCAAACAAACGGAATCGACAATCTAAATGAAATTATGGCTGGTAGCGGTGGGTGTGAGGGGGAATGGTATAGAGGTTCCTGCTTCCTAATCCAATTAGGGTGTTGTTATTATGCCAATCTATCTCTTGTCTAGTTTGTTGTCTCATCTAATGGACACCAGGATTGGATAAAATAATCCATAGATTAAGAACACACACACACACACATACACACACACACACATGCATACACACAAACAGCAAAGCAGTATAGCAAAAACGATACATAACAAAAAAGAGAAAATAGTAGAAAGCATTTATTTCTGTTATCTGATTATTTTTTACCATTTCAGTGATTTTAAAAACAAAAATTCAATGAAAGTTTCTCCAAATGTTTATTATTATTATTATTATTATTATTTGTTAGTTTTTGTCCCCTCACTTTCTCTCAGCTTCTTACCCCTCTCTCATTATATCCTCCCTCCATAACCAAAAAAAAAAAAACAACCCAAATAGTTGAGAATGGAGAGAGAAAGAGGAATCAACAGTACTCCGAAATATATTGTTCAGATATTTAGAGTTGTTCAATAAATAATCAATCAAAACAGAATTTGGAGAGAGAGAGGACTGAAGAGAGAGGAAACTTGCATACAAAAAAAATATGACAAAAATAAAATAAATATGAGAAAGTTTATGAAAGTAGAATAGAGGAAGGTGATTGTGACATTTTAATTTGAATTTATGGACAGACTTGGGAACATTTCTAGTTGATTGACCACCATAGTCAGAGATCTGATAGTCTTGGAGCCAATGAAAGAGAAGGGGCCTTATGTGGCTGGTTGATCAATTAACCTGATAGAACTGGCAGCTGAATTTCCTTCAAATCATACCCTACCATCTCAAAAAAAAAAAAAAATGGAAGGGCATTTTTGATAGGGGCAACCTCCATTGGTTTCGATGATGAACATCTAATTGTTCAACTTACTGAATTCTCATTCATGAAATTAATGTGGAAGTGACTGAGTGCTCCACAGAAATGTTACCCTTAATGTTTGTTAATTCTCAGGCTGAATCATCACGACACAAGGCTAAATCTTTGAATCACAGGGAAAATTCTGAGAGAAGTGGTGGTGGGAATTAACTTTGGTATTGGACTGGTACTTTATTTATCAACCCCCAAAAAATGACCAAATGTAAAGTTGATACCATTGACATTTGAACCCAGAGTGCAGAGATCCAAAATGAACTTTATCCGATGGTCTAATTATTCTGTCAATTCACATTTTATAATGCAGAGGAGAGAACATTGTCAGAATTAAAGACAAGATGGTCACAGATGGAATGTCTTTGACCTTGGTTTGGTGGATCAGCTTACATAGGACTAAGCAATGAGACAAACATCTCTAATTAAAAACAAAATAGTGTATGCTTTACGTGGTCTGCTGATCTGCTAGGAACAGTAGCCAAATATCTATCAAATCACAACCTACTTTCTTTTATCTTTTACTTGTTTCAGTCATTAGACTGTGGCCATGCTGGGGCACTTCCTTGAGTAGGGGAGGAAACATTGACAGAAACACACACACACACACACACACACACAAACACACATGTGCGCACACATATATACATATATAAATATATATATATAAATATCACATGATCACATGACCAACAAGGCTATCAGATGTTGTTACACATCACTAGTCACATCATTTTTGTGTCATCTTAGCCTTCAAATAATGCCATCCTGCTGGCTAGGCAAGCAGGCCAACATTCCCTTCTGATTGAAAGTGGGCTGGAGCAACGTGAAATGAAGTGTTTTGCTCAAGAACACAATGTCGGTAGAATTAGTCTTTTGTATTCTGAGTTCAAATTGCACCAAAATAAATATTGCTTCTTTTTACGCTGAAATCAACTTTACTCTACATCCTTCTGGGGTGGTGTGGGTGAGTCAATAAAGAAGTACTGGTCAGTCAAATACAGGAATCAGTAGAAATCAGGAGTGGCTGGATGGTAAGTAGCTTGTTTACCAGCCACATGGTTCTGGGTTCTGTCCCACTGCATGGCACCTTGGGGAAATGTCTTCTACTATAGCCTCAGGCCGACCAAAGCCTTGCGAATGGATTTGGTAGACGGAAACTGAAAGAAGCCCATCGTATCTATATATATGTGTGTGTGTGCGCGTGTGTGTGTATGTTTGTGTGTCAGTGTTTGTCCCCCAACATCACTTGACAACCGATGCTGGTGTGTTTATGTCCCTGTAACTTAGCAGTTCAGCAAAAGAGACCGATAGAATAAGTACTAGGCTTACAAAGAATAAGTCCTGGGATCGATTTGTTCAATTAAAGGTAGTGCTCCAGCATAGCCATAATCAAATGACTGAAACAAGTAAAAGAATCTACTATACAGGATGGTCCAGAAGTCATGCACCAAAACATTTGCCATTTATATTATATTATTATTATTTGGTCTTTCATCCTTTCAGGGTCAATAAAATAAGAACCGGTTGAGCTACTCTATTGAACTTGCTGGCCTTGTTCCAAAATTTGAAACCATCATCATCATCATCATCATCATCATCATCATTATCATTATTATCATTATTATTATTATTATTATTATTATTATTATTATTCATTTCCTTTGTCTTGTAGAGTACGTGTGTATTCATCATCATTTCATTTATTTTATTGAATTTTAGAAAAATTGAAATGTACAATTGAAATGAGTTTTCATCTTGGTGTGTGACTTTTGACCCACCCTGTATTTCTCCCACTAAAATCAAGTTTTGTACCAGTGTCAGATCATTAGTAATGATGCTTTTGCTGTGATATAAACTGTTGTGTTGCAGAAAATATTCAGTTATACAGTGGCCTTCACATTCATTGTTCGAATCCTACTGAGGTTAGCTTTGTCTTTCATCCTTCTGGGATTGATAAAATAAAGTACCAGCCAAGTTCTGAAGTTGATTAATTCCCTCACCTCATAATTTCTATCCATGTGCCTAGATTAATAATAATAATAATAATAATAATAATAATAATATAATAATAATAATAATAATAATAATCATTATCATCATCACCATCACCATCATCATCATCATCATTATCATTGTTTTTATTTTTACCATTATCATTCCATTAGCCTTCTTGTTTATTGCACGTTTTCGCTGCACTCTCAAGTGCAGCTCTGTTAGATTCATGTATTAGGTACATACAGCATTACATTGTACTACAAATGTATGTGTACCATGTTTAATAATTACCATGTAATTTTCTATAAGTTTATGGTTTTGGTTATACATTTCTTTGCATCTCTACTCATTACTATAGAGATTATTTCTCTTTCTAGTTCCCATATTCGGAATATCTCCATTTCCAGCTTCTTATATTTTGATAGTTTATTGATATTCTTTAGTAAGATGGCTATGCTTTGCTTCAATAAGAGTATAATCATTTCTTGTTCATTTTGTTCTTCTACTATTTTTTTTTGAATGGTTCATGTACTGTTAATTAGAAATTCACTTACTTTCACCTGTAACCCTTTGTAGATATCCAGGTGGATTTTTTCCCTTGATTACATCATCTTCAGAGATACATTGTAGCAAAGTTCTTGTGGCAGTCTTTTGTAATTAAAGCCTTTTTTATAGCTTGTATCCTAGGCAGAACCACCTATGGTTGTAAATCAGGTTGTAGTTCAGGATAGGTATCTGGCTCCTTAAGTATTGTCATACATTTACAGATTTGTAACAAGTAAGCACTGATTTTCAAATTTTATGCAGAGCCTGTGTAGAAAAGAAGTATGAGCACAATTAGAGAATTGTCAGTGGAGCTCTCTACTCTACAAAAGCTGAGCGTTGATGTAGTATGTCACTCCCAGCTATAAAGCCACAATGATTCATCATAGCATCTTTCACCTGAGTGTGTGCTCAGGGCCCTCTCTTAGTGTGGGCCCAATTTGAACCAATTGGTCTCATTGACTTAAAATCAGCCCTGATGGTGACATGGGGTCTACCTTAGCTCAGTAATGGTGATGCATCTCAGCTTGGCATGTCAAGGTTTTCATTCCTTTAATAACCCTGTTATTAGACAGTCAAATATATTTTAGTATTTTAGTTTCATGTAAATGTTTAAATTTAAGCTTTTCATTGTATGATATTGCAAGGATTTGTTTTACAGTCCATCACATGTCATCGAAATATTTGTGGAAAGTCACAGCTGAGATATGTCATAGGTTCATCAGCACTCTCTTAAATATTGTTTTCAAATTTTGGCACAAGGCCAGCAATTTTTTGGGAGGGGACTGTTTGATTACATCGACTCTAGTGCTCAACTGGTACTTATTTTATTGACCCCAAAAGGATGAAAGACAAAGTTGACCGTGGCAGAATTTGAACTCTGACTATATAGATGGAAGAAATGCCACAAAGCATTTTGCCCAGCAAGCTAATAATTCAGCCAGCTTGCTGCCTTAGCACTCTCTTAGATATTGATGAAGTGCCATTTCTTCAGATCAAATATTAAGGATAAGTTTTTGAAACCCTTGGCCTAATAGTGCCACTGAGGTGTAGTACCAGTTTATGAAAACTTATGCAAGGATGGCAGCACAAACTACAGGGGAATGTCTGAGGTGCAGTGGTATTTCATTGCAACTTTTGCAAAGATAACAGTACAAACAGTGGGATAAAATCATGGAAACAATGTGGTATGTTTGAGACACTGTAGAGGAGATAACATCGTTCTGGATTTAACCACTTTACAGTGTATTCTGGGTGCTTTTAATGTAGCAAAGCACTTGTGCCAGAGCTATGTTAAAAGCACCCAGCACACACTGTAAAGTAGTTGGTGTTAGGAAGGGCATCCAACTGTAGAAATCAAGCCAAATCAGACTGGAACCTGGTGTAGCTCTCCTACTTGCCAGCTCTGGTCAAGATGTCCAACCCATGCCAGCATGGAAAATGGATGTTCGAGGATGAGGATGAGGATGATGGTGATGATGAAGGAAGGGTAACAACCTTGAGCAGGCCTTCCTAGACTAGTGGACAGAAAGGGGAAAGAAACCATGATATAGGATACCATAGCAGGAAGCAACTCACTAAGTTATCCTTGCAACATTATAATTTCAGTTAAAAGTATACAAAGGCAAAATAGGAGTGTTAAAATGGACAACAGATTATGTTTACTATTCATGCATTCATGGATCAATGTATGGGCTTATATAGAACAATTGCTGTTATATCATGCAGGAAGGATTAAGTTGCCCACTGGGTCTTTCACAAGAAATGTCAGGCAGTGTTTTTGTGCTTTCAATTTGTAGCTAAATACATGAGGTTGAAAAATTTTAGCAGGATCTTTTCCTTTTGGAGGAAACTCCCAATGTTTTCTTCCAGAATGTGAGGATGGAGAGAAAAGTTTGTGATTATATTTCTGATTTTCATAACGTTCCACTTTTAGTACCCATGTAAAACTAAATCAACAAAATCCTCATTGTCACCAACACCCCCAATGCATCCTTCCCCATCAAATTTATTACTCCATAACAATGTTAAAAAGCACATTATCATTATTGCTGTTATTGTTGTTGTTGTTATTATTATTATTATTATTATTATTATTTTTATTAAGGCAGTGAGCTACTGGCAGAATTGTTAGCATGGTGGATGAAATGCTTAGAAGTATTTTATCTGTCTTCGTGTTCAGGGTTCAAATTCTGCTGAGGTCGACTTTGCCTCTCATCTTTGCAGGGTCAATAAATTAAGTACCAGTGAAACATTTGGGTTGATGTAATCGACTCATCCCCTCCACCAAAATTTTAGACCTTGAGCTTATAGTAAAAAGGATTATTATTGTTATTATTATTATTATTGAGTGAGAGAGCAGTGCATACCATCAAAGTGACACTGGGGTAATTATTATTATTATTATTATTATTATTATTATTATTATTATTATTATTATCATTATTATTATTATGATTATTATTATCATTATTATTATTATTATTATTATTATTATTATTATTATATTATCATTATTATCATTATTATTATTATTATTATTATTATTATTATTATTATTATTATTATTATCATTATTATTATTATTATTATTATTATTATCATTATTATTATTATTATTATTATTATCATTACTATTATTATCATTATTATTATTATTATTATTATTATCATTATTATTATTATCATTATTATTATTATCATTATTGTTATTATTATTATCATTATTGTTATTAATGCTAACTTTTGTAAATAAATATTGAGTCATCTTTAGCTTTTGCTTCATTTTATTTTAAACAAATGAAGTACAAATCAGCCGACAGCTAATACTGCTGTATTGGTTGTCAGTCAGATGTGTCTATTAACAAAACCAAAACTGGATGCTTGATGGTTGTTAATCACAAGTAAGACAGGTTAGGATGAAACAAATCATTTGTATCAACAAGACTTTTAAAAAAATTCACTAGATTTATAGTGTCGTTACCCATCCCTATCAACAATAGACCAGCAATATTTTCTTTTTCTTCCCCAATATTTTTCTTAAATTACTAAGGTGAAAATGAAATTAACAAAAATGACATACTGCAAAAACATGAATAAAAGACAAACAAACAAACATAACGTTGTGCTTTGTTTTCCCCTTGCCCCAGTTGGTCTGATACCTTAAATGGCTCTGATTGGCTGCTGAGTATGTGTCATCATATTCTCCCCCTCCTTCTCTCCATACACTCCTACTCACATGGCTATGTTTCTTACTCCATCTCTCTTGATGTCTCCTATAATCCCTTCATCTCTTTCCTGTCATCCTTCCTCTTTTATGGTTTCTACAACACACACACACACACACAAGATATTCTAATTTTCACTATTCTACATGATGTAAAATTAAAATTAGAGAAACAAGACCCTCCTTTTTATTTCTGGACATCTGTCTCTAGATTTATCTGCAATAAATAGTGCTCCGAGACAACAGATTCAAATTTTAGATATTATTTTAAAATAACAAATGAGTTGGAAATTCTCTTATATTATCAATCATTTTTGTTGCCAGGTGCTGTACCAAATAATAAAGTAAAAAAAGGAGGCGGTGGGGTAGTTGCGAAATTTTTATTTGCTCAGTCTGACGAGCTGACAAATAGATGCCCAAATTGTTTATGCTTGAGCGGTTGGATTTTGGCAAGGTATCCAACTGTAAAAGTTCTTGCACACTTGAGCAATCAATATCCATTCTTTGAAAGATGTAAAAATAAAACATAAAAAGAAAAAGAAAGCATTTTGTTGTGTCTGGGTTTGGAAAAATAGGTGACAAAAATAGCCCCTATAGAATCTCATTACTGTTTGCCTGTCTATCCAATATTTATTTAGAACTTACAAGGAATTTATATTATTGGCATATGGGTAGGGATTAAATCAACACTAGTTTTTGACCGGTACCTATTTTATCAATCTAGGAAGGAGGAAAAGCAAAGTAAGAACATAAAGGAAAACAACTAAAAACTGTAATGCATTTTGTCTGCTTCTCTACTACTACATGGATGATAAATGATATGAAATTTGGTTCTAAGTTACCAAACCACTTTTAATGAGCTGCTTTAAAGTGTTAATATTTAATTTGAAATCAGGATCCCAAATTACATTATTACATGAATGATAGCACATACTTTGCAAAGTAAAATTTCCATCATACTACAATTGTCTTGTATTCCAAAAATAAGACAAGTATAGCAATAAATATAGCAATAATTAATAATTAATTAAATAAATAAAAAAAAGTTACATATGTTTACAAGATGAATAATTACAAACATGTCTTTGATATATCACAGTTCTAAGTTAACCAACAATAAATTTCCACTCAGGTTCTTGATTGTTCAGAAAATTAATTGACATCCATATATTTCTATTCGTGTTAGAAATATTGTTTCAAAAGAGCTAAAGTTCAAAACCTTTCACAGGCTTTTGCTGAGCTGGTGTTTAGCTTTGGTTTTTAATGTGAAGTGGATAAAAGGGAAAATGTTCTCTCTAAATAAAAAGTTATTGTAGGTAAGCTTACCTTCAAAAATCCATTTCTCACATGTAAAGAACTGAAGATTCTGACTGACATTTTAATCACAATGATTAAGAAAGGCTAAATTGAAACTATAAACATCTAAAACTGGCCATATCTGGCCAAAATATTCTGACTATTTTATGTTCAAACTGGCCAGATCTAGCTCTTTGCACCAACCCTTCGATGTCATTCTAAAAGTAAACAATCACATCTTTTAAATTTCAAAGCTATGAGATTATGTATGAATCATTCTAACCAATCATGGCTGTGTAGTAAGAAGCTTGCTTCCCAACCACATGGTTCCAGGTTCAGTCCCACTGCATGGTACCTTGGGCAAGTTTCTTCTACTTTAGCCTTGGGCTGACCAAAGCCTTGTGAGTGGATTTGGTAGAAGGAAACTGAAAGAAGCCCATTATACATATATATATATATGCGTATGTATGTGTGTATATATTAGTGTGTGTCTTTGTGTCTGTGTTTGTCCCACCACCACCACCACTTGACAATTGGTGTTGGTGTGTTCACATCCTGTAACTTAACAGTTTGGCAAAAGTGACTGATAGAATAAGTACCAGGGTTTAAAAAATAAGTACTGGAGTCAATTCCTTCAACAAAAAATTGAAGGTGGTGCTCCAGCATGACCACAGCCTAATGACCGAAACAAACAAAAAGAAAAAGACAAAATAATTATTACATAGGTGCAGGAGTGGCTGTGTGGTAAGTAGCTTGCTTACCAACCACATGGTTCCGGGTTCAGTCCCACTGTATGGCAGCTTGGGCAAGTGTCTTCTACTATAGCCTCAGGATGACCAAAGCCTTGTGAGTGGATTTGGTAGATGGAAACTCAAAGAAGCCTCTCTTATATATGTATATATATATATGTATGTGTGTGTGTGTGTGTGTGTGTGTGTGTGTGTGTGTGTGTGTGTGTGTGTTTGTGTGTCTGTGTTTGTCCCCCCCAATATTGCGTGACAACTGATGCTGGTGTGTTTATGTCCCCGTAACTTAGCGGTTTGGCAAAATAGACCAATAGAATAAGTACTAGGCTTACAAAGAATAAGTCCTGGGGTCGATTCGTTCAACTAACAGGCGGTGCTCCAGCATGGCCGCATCAAATGACTGAAACAAGTAAAAGAATAAAGAGTAAAAGAGTATTTGACAGAGTAATGTGAATGCTAAAGGGTTAGTGGTTAAGTTTTTTCTAAGCTACATAAGCTTTGGCCATTATGATATACTGTAAACTTGGGTAGGAAGTCTACTTCAGGCAGATACAAAATCCAGACAAGAGGCAAAAGCTGACCTGAGAGATGCTGAATGAAGGACAGGCAAAGTATAAAGTTACTTGACAGCAACAGCAAAAATTATCTTGCATAAAACAGTAAAGTTGATATCACCATAAACAAACATTATATCAAGGTCAGTTGTATAAATAGAACCTGATTCCTTAACAGAACTATTACAAGATAACCTTTTGTAGTTTTTGACTCATCAGCTTTTGCAAACCGAATTCCAGAATAACTTGCATCTCCATCACCATCTTCTAGAGTAATGCCTTTTCCATTTTGTCTGCCGCAGCTATGAGAAATGTTTCTATATTCTTTTCTACTCTAGGCACAAGGCCTGAAATTTTTGGAGAGGGGTCCAGTCGATTGGATCAACCCTAGTACACAACTGGTACTTAATTTATCAAACCCGAAAGGATGAAAGGTGAAGTTGACCTCAGCGGAATTTGAAATCAGAACATAAAGACAGATGAAATATCTATTTCTTTACTACCCACAAGGGGCTAAACACAGAGAGGACAAACAAGGACAGACAAACAGATTGAGTCGATTATGACCCCAGTGCGTAACTGGTACTTATTTAATCGACCCCGAAAGGATGAAAGGCAAAGTCGACCTTGGCGGAATTTGAACTCAGAACGCAGCAGACGAAATACCTCTAAGCAGTTTGCCCAGCACACTTTTCTGCCAGCTTGCTGCCTTAGAAATGTTTCTATATTGTGAGAGGCAAGATGTTGAAATACAGAAGGCATTAAAGGTGATAAGCAGGTAGAATCGTTAACACATTGGACAAAATGTTTAGCATCATTCTTCTGGTTCCTTATGTTTTGAGTTTAAATACCATTGAGGTTGACTTTGCCTTTCATCCTTTCAGAGACTGATATAATAAGTACCAATTGAGCCAGCAGATCTAAACCGCTTGGATGCCACTTGAGATGGTGCTTTGGTCAAAAAAGAATTAAAAATATTGAGCAGTTTTTAAGCCAAATTGTATATGGAGAAGCTGTGGTTGGGTGGATTATAAGTAAGAAACTGAAATTGTCTAAATCTAATTAAGATAGTCAGATATGAGCAAAATGTGTGATGTGTCTCGTCACGAATACCAAAATAATTAAGCAAAACATATATAAGTAAATAAAACTAAAGAGTCCCTTTGCAGTCACTTGACCTTCTTGAAATAGCAGCCAAATCATAACTTATAATATTAGAAGAAAAAAATGGATAAATGAGATAATGGGGTCCAATATTTTACTATAACTGGGGTGTGGGTGGGGGCAGATATCCAGGATGGTCACTTTTAGAATGTCTTTAATTAGAAGTTTGCTCAAAAAAGGCTGACCTAAGACAGGCTAAAAAAATACCACTGCCAACAACAACAGTAGCTAGATGATTTGTTTATTTATTTTGTTTAAAAATCATATTTGGTAAATAGAATTCCAGAAGTTTTTATTTATATTTTGGCAGCATTAAAGATTTTTGCTCTTTTCTGATGTTGGCGATGATGATGGTGATAGTGGTGGTGATGATAAGGAGGAGGATGATGATGAGGAAGACAGAGGAGGTGTGATGATGTTTGTGATAGATGTAGTATTAGTTGTAGTTGTAATAGTAGTAATAGTAGTAAATGGTTGTTTTGGTAGATGTTGCTGATATTGATCTTAGAAGTGGTGAGATGAATGAAATGTAATTTCACAGCTCAGCTTCTAGCTAACCCCACCTCCTTCCCTCACACTCCCACACACCCACACTTTCACACACACACACACAAACACTGTTGCTCAATATGATTGCTGGGTAGTGATGCTGATAAACATAAAATAAGGCCAGGCAGATGCTGCATCCCAGTGGAACTCACATCAAAGATTATCAGTTCACAACCTGATGATAAGAGAACTTATTAGATGCTTGTATGTATATGACACATTTGCTGAAATAGTGAATAGTTAGTTTTATAGAATATTGGGGAATATGGCCTTATTATATAGAGAGAAGTTTATTTTGAGACTAAGGGAGAACAATTAAGGAAGAATTAAGATCAATCCAGGCTAGAATCAATCTATCACAACCCTTTCAATTCTGGTTATTGTCTATGTATATATATATATATATACATATAAAGGCAATGACACCATCTCAGCTAGAAGAATATTTGACATACATTTGAAATTTGTGGCTTAGTTTATAAAAATAATTGAAAGAAACACCCAGAGACGCCTGCTGTATGAAAAATACATACTGAAGTCATTGCTGACATAGTTAATGTAGTGAGTCAAGAGGTGTTTATTAATTATAATATATATATATATGTGTGTGTGTGTGTGTGTGTGTGTTTGTCCCCCTAGCATTGCTTGACAACCGATGCTGGTGTGTTTACGTCTTCGTCACTTAGCAGTTCGGCAAAAGAGACCGATAGAATAAGTACTAGGCTTACAAAGAATAAGTCCCGGGGTCGATTTGCTCAACTAAAGGTGGTGCTCCTGCATGGCCGCTGTCAAGTGACTGAAACAAGTAAAAGAGAAAAAGACTAATATAAGGGACTATAAAGGTGGTGAGTTGGCAGAACAGGCACTGGTGTCACAACTAACCAGTGAGCTTGTTAAAAAATATATTATAGGAACAAAGGCAGTATTAATACAGAAAGGTAATATTTATCCCCACTTGAGTGTGGATGTAGTGTCAGAACAAGCTATACTGCAGTAGTTATTTAGAGACTATACTGAACATCCTCCAAATTGTAATCACTGAATGAAGTAACCAAAAAATCTTTCTAAAATCATAACACCCAATTGTTCATTTAAAGAATGAAAGGACACAGATGATATAGCCCTAGATATCTGGGAAAAAGCAGGACAGTCATGACTAGGTCACTCTTGATCATGAATCTCCTCAATCAAAGTTGACCTTGGGCTCAACATCAACAACAGCAGCAGCAGTAGCAGCTTCAAGAATTTGCCATTCAAGAATTTGGACCTGGAGATTTCCATTTCTAGCAACTTCGAGGGTCACCTCCCAGTGGTGTCGGGCGTCAACAAAGAGCCCTCGACTACAACAAGACGACCAAATTTTTTTTCTTTATTTCTTTCTTTTTTTTTCCAAGGTCTGTGGTCTCCCGCCCCTAAGCCCTAGACCATCACCTAATCACCCTTACCCGTCTTGTTGCTTAACAATAACAACAACAATAGCAGCAGTAGCAGCTTCATCATCATTGTTGTTGTTGTTGTTGTTCTTTCAGGCAATACATTAAACTTGTACCAAAATGAGAGCATGCTGTATCCATGTCTAATGCACAATGTAACAAGCTCAACTATGAAATTTCTCCACATGATTTGCAACTAAAATTCTAACAGAAATTGAATGAATTGCCTATAGGATTCTGAAATGTCAAACAGATGTTGTCTGCCACGAATCATGGTTCACAAAAATGTTGTTGCTGCTGTTGTTTGAGGTGTGGTGGTCATAGTAGTGGTAGATGTTGTGGTGTTGGGGATGGTGGTGGATATGATGTTTGTGCTGATGATGGGGTATTGTTGGTACTGTTGTCGCTGTTGTTAGTGGTGGGATAAATTGAGATAATGGTATTACTAGAGGTAATGCTGGTATTGAGTGGGGGGGGGTGATGGTATTAGAGTGTGAGTGGTGGTGATATTAATGATGTAAGCATTGATGGTGGTGGTGGGCGTGACAATGATGGGTTATAAATCTTAATTACATTTTTTTATTTTTCATTTTGCTTTTTGTATCTTGGGATTGTTTATTATTATTTCGTTAACATTTTTTTTTTCCAGGGGAGGGGCTTGCCTTTATTTCTATTTCTTTTCTTTTATTTTTCAGCTTTTATTTATGTATTTATTTTGATTTAAATCTGTGGATTTCATTGGCTGAATGTTTGTTCTTCCATTGAAGATTTCAATATTTGATTGCTGAAATTTAATTTTGGATTGTTGGAGCATGTGATTTTCTGCTGAACATCTTGCCCAAAAATGACAACTTCTTAAATGAGAAGTGATATGTATGCTTACTCTTCTGTTGCATTTACTGAGTCGAAATAATGGCTTATTCCAGAAACACCCATCTCACTCCACCCCTACACCTACACACATATAAAAAAAAACTGCAGGAAAATATATTCATCACTCATCATCTTCATCAGCAAGCACTTCACCATCATTTCCATCATTGCTTTCATTGAATCAATGAAAGAAACTTCTACGTGGTGGCTACTCATCGTGGCCATTCAGTCGACTACAAAGTATCAAGACCAAATCTCCCTCCAATTACAATGCAATAGTCATGGTTGGAACACATTTGAACATAGTTCTGCTGGATCGAGTCTGACTTGTGAGTAAATGCATTTTTTTGTTTGTTTTGTGACCCCCTTCGGTCATGGATGACCATGGGATTGCACCTAGAAAGTTACCCTCCAAGGCACAAGTCTGGGCAAGGTTGTTTATGGAAGACCAGCAGTCGCCCGTGCGTACCAGCCTCCCCTCTCCATGCCACAGATGTTATCCAAGGGAAAGGCAAAGGCCGATACAGCTTGGCACCAGTGACGTCGCAGCTCATTTATTAATGTGCAAGTGGCCGAGCATTTCACAGACACATGTACCCATAACGTAGTTCTCAGGGAGATTCAGTGTGACATACAGGTACAACAGAAACAGGAAGAAAGAGTGAGAGAAAATTGTGGTGAAAGAGTACAGCAGAGTTCACCACCACACCCTGCCGGAACCTTGTGGAGCTTTAGGTGTTTTTAGTCAATAAACACTCACAATGCCCACGAGTCTGCTGCCCTAACCACTGGACCATTGTGCTTCCACAAGTAAATGCTTACAACAATAACAAATCACAGAATAGCAGTGCAAAGCAGTGAAGAGTATAAGTTACCTTCTCGAATCATGCTGACTCATAAGGGCCAGTTTCCCAGCTCCCGTGGCTTATTATCAGTTCAAATATGCTTGGGGAACGTTTGAACTCATAACTAAGCCATTTATTATGTTTTGTCAAGGAGAAAATTTCTTGCTATAGACAAATGGTGTAAATGCACAAAAAAAATCATCTTGAAATGCCACCTGCCCAGACTGTGAGATGCATGCATTTTGGATTGGTTATCTCCTCTCAGTCATAGACACTGAGAAAACCATTCTGTAATACTTGCATCTCAAAATCTGGGTGGGTGGCACTGTGAGCTGGTTTTAGGGGTATTTACACCATTTGTCAAGTGAAGGCGCGTGTTTTGGGGGTTAGGGTATTTGGCTCAATTCCCAGTGATACATTGTATCCTTGAGCAATACACTTTGTTTCACATTGCTCCAGTTCACTCAGCTGGCAAAAATGAGTAGTACTTGTATTTTAAAGGTCCAGCCTTGTCACATTCTGTGTTACATTGAATCTCCTCGAGAACTGCATTAACCTTTCGTTACCAACCCGGCTGAAACCGGCTATGGCTCTGAGTGCAAATGTCTTGTTTTCATAAGTTTTGAATTAAAATCTTCCACCAAACCTTAATCACAATTTATGCTCCTCACACTAGCTGAATAATAACTAAGTTATTTTACTAAATTTTTTGATATATTTAAAGTAATTGAAAGAAACACAGAGCATCTCAAATACAGTAATGAAAGAGTTATGGGCATGTCTGTAGAGTGCTCAGCCACATGCATGTTAGATTCACGAACAAGCTGTTCCATTGACTGGATCAACTGGAACCTTCATTGTTGTAACTGACGAAGTGCCAGTTAGTTACACCATTTTTCTATGGCAAGAAATTTTCTCCTTAACAAAATGCAGTGAATGGCTTTCTACAAGTTTGAATATGCTCTAAGCATATGTAACAAATCACCTTCAATATTACAAGCATTGTTTTTGTTTATAATATTCAGTTTTTAATCCCTGTGCAAGTTGCATACAACTACATTGCAGGACTCTCATTCCTGTCACGTCTTGTTTGTAAGGTCACACAAACTGTGATCAAATATCATTGATTCTCATAGAACCCATGAAAATGCTTTTTTTTCTAGGTTATACAAAGTATGTATAGGCATGGCTATGGGAACAGGCAAGAAGATTCACTTTGCAATCACTTAGTTATGGGTTCTTTGGGAAGTCTGTTCAATCAATGTCTTGGATTGTAAAATAAATTTTGTTGACAGAAACCATGTAGAACATGTATGCGCACATATACACAAACATGCATGTGTCTGTATGGATGAATGCGAGTGAGTGTGTGTATATGTGTATGTGTGTAAGTATGTATGTGTGTGTGTTTGTATGTGTGAGAGTGTGTGTGTATTTGTGTCAACTAGTGTAAATGGGTATTATATACGTCAGTGAAGGATAGAAACTCTCTTAATATCTAGAAATCGATAAAATAAGAACCAAACAAATTTCTGAAGTCAATATAATTGATTAAAAGCTTTGGGAGTAGTTCCTCAAGATGGCCCCAGTTCAACGACTGAAAACAGTAAGAGAGTAAAGGAATAAAGGTATTTGGTGCTGGGAAGATGTTTGAGAATACCAAGTCATTGATGTCTTCATTACCTGCAAAGTGACAACAACTAACATTATGGGAGTCATTCAATTCTCCATAAGTGAAGTAAATGGATCCTCTTCTGGTTTTCCTGATAGACATTCTAGTTTTAGGATTAACAGAAATATAACAAGCTTGCATTTACTTACTTTCATCTCACAATGCTTGGGTCAATTCAAGACTATTGTATATTACAGTTTTGTAAGGTGCATAGAGTGCATAGACTATTGTATATTACAGTTTTGTAAGGTGCATGACTTAGTGGTTAGGGTGTTGGACTTATGATCATAAGATTGTGGTTTCAATTCCTGGACTGGGCGATGTGTTGTGTTATTGAGCAAAACTCTTCATTTTACTTTGTTCCTGTCCATTCAGCTGGCAAAAATGAGTAATCATGCGACGGACTGGGGTCCCATTCAGGTGGGGAATTTATAAGCCACGGGAGCTGGGAAACTGGCCCTTATGAGTCAGCATGATTCGAGAAGGTAACTTTACTTTACCTATCTTATGTAAGGTGCTGTAGAGTTGGATTAAATCCCAACTTCATGACTGCGAATAAACCATTTCTCCATAAATACACATACAAACACCTACACAAAATATACACAAATACACCATAATAAAATTCCTAAACTCTAAATCTGCTTAATGATTAGTTGGAATTGTCAACTGTTAAAAACTAGACTCCTCAGTAGTCAAAATAAACCAGTAATTATTAAGTTAAAGTATTGGATGGCTGACCACATGGTTTTGAAATCCAATCCGAGTACAGATATGTTGTACTCCTGGCCAAATCTCATAATTATGTTTGCAACAGTCAGCCTGATTGAATAACAGGTTCTCTCCATTATTTACAGTTGACTGATTACTGGTAGGAAGATCACCCATCCAGCTGCGAAAACAATTGCTTCAAAATTATGCAAATTTGCAGGAATCCAGATTTGTTACAAACCATCCCACATAATGCTAGATTAGAAAAACTGTTAGAAAAAAAAATAAAGCTTTTAATATATTCAGCTGATGGTCTTTTGCAAAAGAACTTCTTTTGAAGTCTCTCCCTCACCATCACTCACACATGCTGAGTTGTTCAGATGAGATTACCATTTTTACAGAAATATGGCAGTGCAAGATTTTATTTTACATGTACGAATAGGATGCAGGATGAAACATGAAGATCTTTGTAGTCTGCAGTTTCAACAAGAGAAGTTCTAGGGAAATACAAATCTTCACTGAGAACACACACACACACACACACACATAAAGGTTGTTTTGGGTGCAGCAAATAAGCAAGTGTACTGAATTTGACACGAATGTCTAAATCTGGTAACACACATACACACATTCAGAGAGAGAGAGAAAGAGATAGAGAGAGAGGGAGAGAGAGAGAGAGAGAGAGAAAGATAACTGTTTTTAAATACATAAAAACTATAAACCTTAATTAAAGGACTTAATGCACATGTAGAGTCTAGTATTCATAATAATTTATTGACAGCGATTTCTAAGTTTTATCAGAGGCAGCTTAAAGTGTGCGGGTAAGTTAAACAAAAGATATAATTAAGGTTTATAGTTTTTAATTAAGGTTTATAGTTTAATTAAGGCTTATAATTATCAAATGGTGAATGAAACTGGTCAAAATGAAAGGGAGTATAGATCGATAAAGATAATGTGTAATAATGTGTGTACATACCTGCGCATCTACACACATACATACCTACATACAGACAGACATCATCATTGTTTAATATCTGTTTTCTATACTGGTATAGCTTGAATGGTTTGACAGGAGCTGGCCAACCAGGGGGCTGCGCAGACACCAATGGTCATACATAAAAAGAAAATACCTATAATGTTGACTATATTGAGGCTGATGGGTCAAGAGAGTATTGATGGAACTTAAAAATTACAACAACTACCAAGTTAAAACACAACTGGCCAGATAGCGTTGTGTGGGACCACAAATAAAAAAATATATGTTCTTTTGTGGATATCAACTGCTCTCTGGACACAAATGTGGTTAGAAAAATACAAGAGAAAGCGGACATCTATGGACCATTGATAATGATTTTGCAAATCCAGTACCCAAGATACACTTTCAGTTTCATACTTATTATTATCGGAGCAACATGATACATACCAACCCATCTCCAGCAAAGTATAACTGAACTTGGGATCTTGGGTAGAGAAATTCCACTGAGGTTGACTTTGCCCTTCATCTTTTTGGGGTTAATAAAATAAATACTAGTTAAGCACTGGGGTTAATGTCATCAACTTATCCCCTTTCCTGAAATTACTGGCATTGTGCCCAAATCTGAAGCCATCATTATTATCATTATTATCATTATTATTATTATTATCATTATTATTAAGGTGATGACCTCGCAGAATCGTTAGCACACTGGGTGAAATGCTTAGTGGTATTTCTCCTGTCACTACGTTCTGAGTTCAAATTCTGCCGAGGTTGACTTTGCCTTTCATCATTTTGGGGTCATTAAGTACCAATGAAACGCTGGGGTCGATATAATTGACAAATCCCCACCCCACAAATTTGAGGCCTTGTACCTTCAGTTGAAAGGATTATTATTATTGTTGTTATGAAGCAGTGAGCCAGCAAAATCATCAGTAGGCCAGGCAATTTTTGTTTGTCTTTATGTTCTGAGTTCAAATTCTGCTAAGGTCAGCTTTGCCTTTCATCCTTTTGGGGTCAATAAAATAAGTACCAGTTAAGCACTGAGGTTGATGTAATTGGCTTGGCTTATCCCCTCCTTCCAAATTGTTGGTCTTGTGCCAAAATTTGAAATAATGGTTATCATCATCATCATCATCTTCATCATCGTTATTATCATTAATGGCTTCTAAGATTCATTGTACAATAAGGATGTCTATAACAGCATTAGTAGCAAGGACAAATTACCAAAAAAATAGCAAAAAAAAAAACCAAGTGTTTACAAAGAATCACATATGAGAAAACAGCTGGAATACAGCATTATAATAGAAGGAAGGAAATGAAATGAAACATCCCAGTAAGGGGACAGCCACCTGAGGTTTATCAGGGAATACTAGACATCTCAAATTACACTTGCTGCCAAGGGCAAGTGGCCTTTCCCAGCTGTGTTCTCTGCCCTCATAATAATTACATCAACATAACTAAAATAACTGATACAATAAATAAATAAAGAAAATAATTACTTTCAAGTAAACAAAAAGGAGAGAGGGAGTAAGGAGGGAGAGAGAGGGAGAGCAGTGAGAGAGTGGGGAAATAAAATAAAAAACATTATAAGCCAAACAAATATAAAAATGGCAAAGTGTGCTTCTTAATGGGTGGGCTGTGGCGTTTAATTTCTGAATTGTTGCAAGTTTTATTATATAATTGAGACTAGAGACTGGTACTATCAAATAGATTGCAAAGCATCTTCTTTCATAGAGAAGAGAGGCTGCTAACATAGGTGCTCATCTCATCGGTAGTCTAGCTCTTGTTGGGGGTGGGGGAAGTGGTCTTACTCCAACAATGTGAACATCATATGATATCTTGATGTGCGCTGCATTATCATCATTATAATTACCTTAACAACAACAAGAACCACAGCTGTCAGCGCCGCTACCACCATAGACATCATGTGGCCAATATATAGATTTGTTGCATGCATATAAATGCGTATGGATTCATATAGATACACATGGATGCATACAACTACATCTACTACCATCACCACCGCCGCTGCCACTACTACCATCACCACTGCCGCCACTACTACTACTGCTATGCTACTACTGCTACTTCTACATTTTGATAGTATGCTGAAAATTCCTTGTTCAGTGCAAATAACAGAACATAGGCTGTATCATACATGATATCTGAGATTTTATGCATAGGATGGGAGACTGACTCGTTCTCTGGATATACAGACAAAACTGTGATATTGCCACTATTATGATTACATGTCAGACACAAGCACACTAAGCGCTCTAACTGAAAGTCTTCAATATGATGCCACCAGAACCAGAAAAATTAATTTTCAACTAAATTTTGGCTGTCATAAGCAAACCGAATATAAGCATATAAGTTTTCCAGTGAAATTAGCTTTTTTTTTTCTGTTTGCATGTAACAAGTCCAATGAACTTAAAATACTTCAGACAATGTTTGATGGCAATGAGACTAATCTGTTACTTTTGTTGAGCATCGTTCAAAATAACTGTTCATTTTCATGTTATTCACCAAGAAGATATGAATGTATCAGTCTAGTCTTTCAATAGTTTTTCAGTAGCTTTGATCAAGGATAGTTAGAATAACCAAGAGTTTCATTGAAAATGTTCAGAGCGTAATGAATAGCATTTACTGGGCATCCAATTTAAGCGGTAATGGCTTAAAAAGTCATTTCGGCTAAATCAGTTATACAATATTCACTAGTAATCAATACAAGAGGTCTTAGGATGATATAATCAGATAGTTATTAGTAGCTTCTCTTACTTAGATAGATCATTGTCATTGACATCGTCATCGTCATTGTTATCACCATCATCATCAATATTTAGTGTCTGTTTTCCAGCTGGCATAGGTTAGATGGTTTGACCAGAATTCTTAAACCAGAGAGCTGCACCTGGCTCCAGCCTTTTACATCAGCACATATGATATCAAATACCGTAAATCCTCGAGTATAGTCCGCCCTTGAGTATAATACGCAAGGGATTTTTAGGGGGTTGTACCTCTGAAAAATCTAAACCTTGTGTATAATATGCATCCCTTCTCTAACATGAGTCATGCATAATTAAGCCAGCAGTACCTAATCGAAGAAACTTCGTTTAATGTCCATTTTCCATACTAGCATGGGTTGGACGATTTGACTGAGGACTGGCGAACCAGATGGCTGCACCAGGCTCCAATCTTGATCTGGCAGAGTTTCTACAGCTGGATGCCCTTCCTAACACCAACCACTCCGAGAGTGTAGTGGGTGCTTTTACGTGCCACCGGCACAGGGCCAGTCAGGTGGTACTAGCAATGACCTCGCTCAAATGTTTTTCATGTGCCAATAAGGCGATGTTGGCGTAGTACAGTAATGGTGATGTTCTTAACTGTTATATGGGAATGTAAATATGTTTGGAAATTTTTTTTGTTTCATGTTATTCTGTGTTCTGAATACTTTTATTTTAATAAATGTTGCTTACTGCAAGTTATGGATGATTCTTTTAGGACTTCATTGCTTTCAGGCTTAGCTTAAGGTATTTTTGCGCCCGACATCACAAAATGCGTCTGAATAAACATTGCCGGACAGTAAATAGAGACTCAGACATTGCTTAGAAAGTATTTTTCATTTTCAACCTTGTATATAGTACGCACTAGGGATTTTGACCTTTAAATTTGGGGAACAAAAATTTGGATTATACTTGAGGATTTACGGTAATAATTTTTTTTACCTCAAAATGTTCTTAAATTTAGTCACATTCATTTTTATGTGGCATTATTAACAGTAACAATAATTGTGACATGGTAATTAAAATTGCTCTGTTTAAGCCTATATCATTTAAAAGAATAGAAGTTCTGATATTCGCAGCATAGATAGATCATAAGTAATTAGATATATGGAAGTATAATGTTGAAATCATCGGAGCACACCTTGTGCATGTGTGTGGATGTATACACAGAAATATACACACACGTGTGTGTGTACTTGTGTGTACACACACATACATGTAGAGTTTTGTCATCAGAAACTGCAAAAACCTTGTTGTATACATTTGTGTGTGTTTGTGTGCATGCAAGAATATGCATGAATGTTGATGTTTCATGCTTGACACTAGCTGAGTGAAGAAGCAATTGTCATGTTGACATTCTTTACTGTCATTATGACTTGTCACATTGCACCAACAAAGAGCTCTGCAATAAAAAAAAATCCCTTTTGAAAACAGGTAAGGGTTGGCAACAAGAAGTGCATCCAGCCATAAAATACTCCTTTAGATAACTCCTGATTCAAATCCATTCTCGCATAGATGTATAGACATTAACTCTTTTACATTCAGATTATTCTGTTAAAGGTAATGCTTTAACATCATCATTGTCATTTAACGTCTGTTTTCCATGCTGGCATGGGTTGGAAGGTTTGACAGGAGCTGGTCAGCTGAAGAACCATCCAGGCTCCAAGTATGTTTTGGCATAGTTCTATGGCTGGATGTCCTTCCTAACACCAACCATTTTACAGAGTACTGAATGGTTTTACACAGCATTGGCATGGGTGCATTTATGTGACACTAGCAACTACAAGCCCACAAGATTAGGGATGCTCAACTGGAGAGGGTTACAGGGGACAAGCCTGTATGCAAAGACAGCCATGCTTTTACTTAGCTTGACCTGTCTTTTCAAGCACAGCAAACTGCCAGGAGTCTTGTTTTTAATTAACCATATACTATTCCATAGCTTTGGGAATTCAATGATGTGATTGTTTCATTTTAGAACAACATTGTAGGTTATGTGTGAGAAGTCAGATTTGGCTGGCTTGAATATAAAACAGAATGGATATTTGGGCTAAATATCACCAGTTAAAAGCTTAAGTGTTAAACAAATTAAGAATAAATATATGTAACTAGAAGTTTGGGAAATTGTGCCTTTGTTTTTCAAGAGCATGACAAGAAGAATTTCTCTTCCAACTTAACTTCATTTTCATCATGTGACTGTCTTAAAACAAGTTAGGGAATAAAAAATATAGAGTACAATATAATGAGGGGGCACTGAAAAGTTACTGGCTTTGGTCAAAAGAAAATACTGGAGGATCAGTTATGATTTTATTCAACATATTGTCCTCTCAGATTTACACACTTATTGCAGTGATCCTTCAGTTTTTCTAAGCCCTACAAAAAAATTCGGGCCTTTAACTAGGCCTTTTGCAATACGTTTAAAGCCAAGATCTTTTCAGCACCCACTCAAAGTCTAAAATTCATTTCTTGACATGCAATATGGTTTTAGAACTCTAGTAAATTCATTGTTTCAAGCAGCATGTTATCTTTTGTTAGGGTGTAATATATATAACCCTGCTTCACTTAAGACCACAAATGTTGTAACTATAGTTTAGCCCCAGGTCAGATCTAAGCAAAGCATTGCAGCAATCATTATCCTATCAAATTTTCAAACAGCATATCTTAAAATTTTTTTAGATGGTAAGGTCTGGTTTGATGGGATATTTTGGTTGGTATTTCTAGCATGGCTCAGTGGTTAGAGCATCGAGCTTATGACCATGAGATTGTGAGTTCAATTCCTGGACCGGGCTGTGTGTTGTGTTCTTGAGCAAGACACTTTATTTCACTTTGCTCCAGTTAACTTAGCTGTAGAAATGAGTTGCGATATCACTGGTGCCAAACTGTATCAGCCTTTGCCTTTCCCTTGGATAACATCAGCGGTGTGGAGAGGGGAGGCTGGTATGCATGGACGACTGCTGGCCTTCCACAAACAATCTTGCCTGGACTTGTGCCTCGGAGGGTAACTTTCTAGGTGCAATCCCATGGTCATTCATGACCGAAGGGTGTCGCCTCCTCATCCTCCTCTAGCAGTTCGAACTTGTAGGAACTCTAAACAGTTTTGAGACTTCAAATGTAGATTAAGCATGTAGGGAGACACTTTCATCTCTTCCAACAATGGTCCATGTTATGAACCAACAAGGGTTTCATTGCATGGTCACTCAACTTGTTGGCTCAGGTAGGTCTGATCTTAGGATAAATAACAATAACATCATTACAAACCTCATTAATAACAAAATATTGAACATATCACAATAAAAGAGACCTCATGTGGTCACTTGGCATGTTAGAAATGATGACCAGATCTCCTTGAAATAACATCCTACAATTTTAAAGAAAAGAAGGACATGTAATCCCTGAGTTATAAAGGCACTGGCTGGTCATGAATGGAATGCAATTGATTATACATCTGTTCATTCAGTGTTGATCAGGGACTACACAATGACTACAACAACAAAAAAACATGTAGAATTTCAAGTAGAACATCAATGATATTGATACAGCAGTCTAGATAGTTCTGCAATTAATATATTGGGCTGTCCGGAAAGTTCGTGTCGATTTATAGTATCTCACCTTTTGACTTATTTTAGAACATGGTTGAGTCCATAAAACAGGATTTGACTACACCTCCATTTAGAGCACAGTTTAAGCTATCTTTTCGTAGAAGAAGGTTTATGTTCCTATAACCTGTGTTAATTCTGTAACCCTTTAAAATGGAAGATAAGAAAGTTCATTTTTGGCACTTCATGCTTTAGGAACCAGACAAAAATTGCTGCTGCTCAGTTAGGATGTGTTACCCCACCCTCCATATTCACTAGATATTGCTCCTTCGGATTTCCACTTATTCAAGTCTCTGCAGAATGGTCTTAATGGTAAAAATTTCAATTCCTTGGATGACGTAAAAAGATACCTTGATGAATTCTTTGCCATGAAACCACCTCAATTCTTGGAAGAGGGTATTTTCAAGTTGAAGGAAAGATGGAGACACATTGTACAACAAAATGGTTCATATTTGGTTGATTAAAAATGTAATAGCAAGAATTTATTGACCTTTTTCTTTCCTTTAAAAATCGGCACGGACTTTCTGCACAACCCAATATTTGCTGTTCTATCTTCCTACAGACTTATTTAAAGAAAAATGGTGGGGAAGGGTAACATGCCAGTGATATACAGAGTTAGGGCTTAAATTATTAGATTAATAAACACTGTTATCTCATTCCAGACATTGATATAAGCAACACCAAAAGACCTTAGAACTCATGTATTAATCATTATGGGAGAGTTAGAGGAGGAGGAAGAGATAAGTGAGGGAAGAGTTAGAGCAAAGAATTAAATTGAAAGAAAAAAGTCATTAGAAAAATAAAAGCAAACAATGAGAAAAATAAACAAAAAACAATGAAAATAAAGAATGCAAGGAAGATATGATTATTTGTGAAAGCAAATGCATTTCAGAAAAAAGAAACATACAGATGAATAAACTTATTATGCCTTATAATAATAGAAAAATTCATGCCAATTCTTGGCTGTATGCCAAATTTAGTAAAATTCAGTTTAGTGGCAGTTATAAGATGGCATCTAGCCACTTAATCTGCTGGCATTATATAAAGTCGATGCTTGGCTACTAGCTGACAACATCAACCTGTACCTCTACAACACCATTTCCATCTACTTGAGGCTACTGCCAAGTTCTTCGGTTTAATAGTACTGGAATTGCTACAAATAAAACTTCCATTGTAATCCCCCTATCAGGTTAAGAAAGAGAAATAGAAAGAGAGATGAGAAAGACTGGAGTGCATTAGAGGTTGGTAATGGAAAATAAAGAAGGACATGAAGAGAGAGAGAGAGAGAGAGAGAAAGAGAGAGAGAGAGAAAGAGAGAGAAAGAGAAAGAGAGAGAGAGAGAAAGAGAGAGAGAGAGATGAGTGATGGTTGTACTGGTGTGTGTATGTGCCTAATCCTTCGTTACCTGATCAACCTACCTTCAGTTTAGGAATTTTAAGCTTTAGGTGAAGATAATCTCAGCTCTCAGAAGAAATGGTATCGTTTTTCAAATCAAGAGATGAAAAATATTTGCAGATTTTTAGCAGCCAAGACACGCACCATGCGTAACCAAATGATATGATGTGTATATATTCTTTACAAATACATACACCCCTACACACACATGTATGTAGACAAACACACATATGAATATGATTCTGTGATATCTTTAATTCATTAAAAGCAAAAAAAAAAAAATTAAATAAAAGGAGAAAACAAACATTGTGGTTCTAATCATGCTGGAACACTGCCACAAATTGGCTGCGCTTAACTATTGAATATGAACACATCAATTTTGCTCATTCTCATGCATTTGTTATACGCAGATACATGAGCCAACAGTGTGTGCATTGTGTGTGTATGTCTGCATACGCACGTATAATATATGTATGTATGTATGTATGTATGTATGTATGTATTGAATTAATTCAACAAGTGGTGAGAGCTTAATTTTTATGAAGAGTAACTCTTTTTCCAATGCTAGTTTGAGTTGGATGTGTCTCATCATTTGTCACTGTCCTTCACCATCAAATGTACATAATAACAGAAGAGACTGGTCAATCTTATCTTTTTAGTATATGTTGTATATTTTTGGCATGGTCTTTTATGGTTGAATACCTTCTCCACCACCAACACTTTACAGTGTGAAATGGGTGCATCTTATCATGCCAGTGGCATGAGAGAGGATGTCTGCAGTAGACTAAAAGGTACTATCATCCCTGTATCAGTGTTTTTATTCAGAGTAACTATTCAACTAGACAGGTTTCCTTTGATGAAGAAGCTTACAGAATTTATGTCTCCTTTGCTTCATTCATCCTATATGCATATACTATACAGGCAGTCTTATAATTATATATATATATATATATATATACACATATATATATATTTAGCTATCTATCTACCTATTTATCTGTCTGTCTG
>NC_043001.1:55893718-55911218 GCF_006345805.1 Octopus sinensis
ATTAAGTACCAGTTGCATACCAGGATTGATCTAACCGACTGTCATCCTCCCTCAAAATTTCAGGCCTTGTGCCTATAGAAGAAAGGATTATTATTATTATTATTATTATTATTATTATTATTATTATTATTATTATTATTATTATTATTATTATTATTATTATTAAGAGAGTAAGATAAAATGCCAAATGGTATTTGTTCTGAAGCTTTATGGTCTCAGTTCAATTCCTGCTGAGGTCAATTTTGCATTTCATCCTTTCAGGGTTGATGAAATTAAGTAACAGCTGAGTGTTGTGGTTGATATAAATAACTAAACCACCACCTCATAAAATTGCTGGCCTTGTGCCCAAATTGAAAGCCATCATTATTAATATGAATGTGTATTTGCATGTAGGTCCATGCATGTTACTTCTGCTTTATTTTATTCATTGCAGAAGGAGGAAAATTAAATTCAGAACATAAACGAAAGAGACTTTTCTTTCTATAGGAAAAGAGGGGAAGCAGCCATTCTTTTAGTTTGTGTCTGTTTGTCTCTATTTTCAATCCATTTGCCTATTTAGTTATCCACCTAAAAATTCAATAGTTTTGTTTTGCACTGAATAAATCCTTTCTTAACAAGATGAAAGTAGCTTCCTCTTTATTTCAGTATTTTTAAAAATCTTTCTTTTTGTCATAGTATTTATTTATATTTATTTATCTATTCATTTCATAGAGGGGATATAATACTATCAAACGGGTTATTTATAACTGAAATACCATGGGGTTAAAAGGATGCTTTTCTTTTGCTTCATATGGAAATGAGTGTTTGTTCTGGGTGGAAAAAAAGTATGGTTAATTGAAAATCAAAGCAAAACAAAAATAAATAATAATTAAATTATTACAAAGTCAAAGAGAACTGAGAAAAAGCAGAAAATGACAGAAAAAATGTGTAATATTTACTGGATTCTTAGTGCAAATTTGGCACCTTTGGTTCAAAGAGATTATGTTATAGATGATGATGATGATGATGCTGGATTTAAAGGATGTGAAGACACTTACCTACAATTGAAAAAAGAAAGAAAATACATTAGTGTTGTTGATATATATATAGACACAAATACATATATATATATATGCATGTATGTATTTATACACAGAATAAACACACACACACAAGAGAGAAAGAGAGATAGACATATAGACGTATATATGTGTGTATGCATGTATATACACACACACATATATAATGTACACACACACACATATTATCAATGTATATATATAAATATGTATGTATATATATATATGCGTGTGTGTATTTGTAAATATTGTATACATATAATTGTCCAGCAATGGAGAATTTTATCTTAGTTAAAACAAGCGAGGATTGGTAACCGGTAGGGCATTCAGCCACAGAAAATTTGCTTCAACAAATTCTATCTGGTTTATGCAAACATGATAAAAGAAACTAAAAGGATGATATATATATAGCTATATACATATATAGTACTATATACATATATAGTACATACACACACGCACACACACACACATGCACACACACACACACACACATTCAGTTTATATCACTATTCACATATATATGTATATATTGCTAATATATATATACCATCATTTTGATATACATATATCATCTTCATCATCATCATCACCAGCAGCATTTTAAAGTTCATTTTGCTATGCTTGCATCGGTCAGATGGAATTTGTTGAGGTAAATTTTCCATCACAGGATGCATTTCTTGTTCCACCCTCCCACCTGTTTTCTAAGAAAACTAATATTTCTTCCATGGCTATACATGTTTCCATAGAAAACTGGAAATGAAAAACACTGCTTCCATGATAGTGACACTATCACATGATGTTAAGACAAGGAGATGCACACACACACACATACAAACATGAACATGCACAGGAGTAGTAATATCAAATCATTGTATATACTGTCAATCAAACAGATAGAAAGATAGAGGGAAGGTTGGCTTGGTAAGGTGGTCAGTTTGAGCAGGGAATGGAATAAAGATCAAAAGATAAAAAAAACATTCAAAAGACAGAAAAGAATAATAGAAAGAATAAAAAATATAGAATATGAAATAAGAGAATTTGAAAGATCTAGATAGTTATGATATAGTCTTTATGTGTCTATTGCATGATTAAAGGTATATTACAGTTATACTACAACTAAATATTTGTATTGAAGTATTGAGGATATGAGATTAACTCACTGAAACATATATATATATATATATATATATAATATCAAATATATTTTCTGCATTTCTGACAAAATACACACACACATGTACACACACATACACACACACGTACACACACACACACACACACACATACACACATACACACACACACACACACACACACACACACACACACACACACACACACACACACACACACATTCGTATTAGTCATATAATTGCATTTCTGATAGGAAAAAAAGTCAACAAAATAGCTATAACATGAGCAGCACGAAAGGCAAAAAGATCGATTATGAGACTGGTTTTAAGCTACAATTATTGAATAGGCTGAATAGCATGTAAATCTGTGAGAGAGTTTTTGTTGTCAGAAAAATTTGTGAGGGTTCTGGCAGAAGCAAAAATAAAGAAACCCCTAAGAAAACGCCAAAAATGAAACATGTTTAAACTGTATCAACATGGAGTATGATTTATATACTTGTGCATGTGGACTGAATGTAAATTGGCTTGTTGTCACTCACAGGGTTACTACAACAAAAGTGTTACAGCTATCCATGAATATAAGCATAATATACTATTACTGAAAAGTGCCAGGTGTTAGCAAAGTGGTGTACAAAATTCAAGAACAGAAATAGGTGCAGGCATGGCTGTGTGGTAAGAAGCTTGCTACCCAACCATGGTTCCAGATTCAGTTCCACTGAGTGGCATCTTGGATAAGTATCTTCTGCTATGGTCTCAGGCTGACCAAAAATTTGTGATGTGGTAGATGGAAACTGAAAGAAGCCTGTTGCATATATGTATATGTTTGTGTGTGTGAGCATGTGTATCTTTGTTTGTCCCCACCATCACTGCTTGACAACTGGTGTTGGTGTGCTTGTGTTCCCATAACTTAGTGGTTTGGCAAAAGAGACCAATAGAATAAATACCAGACTTAAAATATAAGTCCTGGGGTTTATTTGTTCAACTAAAAACCCTTCAAGGTGGTGTCCCAACATGGCCACAATCAAATAACTGAAACAAGTACACAAAAAAAAGGGTTAGCATTACATAAACGAATCTGTTGCAATGTTTAACTCATTAGCATTTAAACCAGCCATATCTAGCCAAAATAGTCTGCCTGTTTTATATTCCAACCTTCCAACCAGCCATGTCTGACCCCTCACACTAATCCAACAATAAAGATTCTAAAAATTAGCAGTTACCTCATCAAAACGTCATAGCTATGAGATAATGCCTGATTAATTCAAAATAATGTGAACAGATAAGCATTACATTTAACAGAATAATATGAATACAAAAGGGTTAATTCATGCTGCCACTGTGTAGCTATTATAAATGCATTTTTGATTAAATTCATTAAAAACCAATGCATAAATGTTTACTTCATTCTAACATAGTTTCATGAATTTGTATCTATACACTTTCTACATGTGTAAAATAAACTTGGTCACTTCTCTGTCTATGGCCATAAGCCCAATGCCCGTCAGATGATGTATGTATTATTAATCAATCAGAAATGGTAATTTAAAAGCACGAATTGGTCTGTTTGTTCTAAGTATAGATCACAGAAATACATTGCTATGATATCTTTGGTTCCAAGACTTTGTTAAACTGTGCTAGCAATTATCACAATTATTTCAGCTGTGTTTATTATTTCATTGCAACAGCAAGTGAAGCTGCAAACAGTATTCATGGAAAGCAATATGTGAATTATGCACTATAAGTCACAGGCTGAAGAAGCTAAACTGTTATAGGCACAAATGTGGAGTGACTAATCTATCAGTGCATCTTATATGTAAAAGTATGAATATGAAAAAAAAAAATATATATATACACATATATATACGTATGTATATACGTATATATATATATATATATATATACACATATATATACATATATCTATAATATATATATATACATATATATACATACATACATATATATATATACATACATATATATACATATATATATACATACATATATATACATACATATGTATATATATATATATATACATACATATATATATATATAACATATATATATATATATACATATATATACATACATACATATATATATATAATATATATATATATACATATACATACATACATACATACATACATACATACATACATACATACATACATACATACATACATACATAGTACATTATGCATAAAATAGAAACAAAACCAGTTGATTGCTGCTGGAACATCTTTGATTATATATCTGTTTGCTCTATTAGAGATAATCTGGTGCTAAGACCCAACAATTATGGATTTAATAGTTTTATGAAAGATTTAACAATTGTTTTGCTCTCTGATGTTTGTCAAGTCTAAGTAAAGAATTAATATGAAGCAAATTATGCTTATGACAACCACAGAACACAAAGAACTGTACTTAACCTCTCTGAGAGAGAGAATAGATATGATAAAGTAATCTCAAGTAAGAATTGGATGGTGAATATCTTCCTGTAGGTCTGGGAACCATTACTATTAGTTTCAGACAAACTATTCCATCTCATATCATTTAATAGAACATGTATCAAATTACCTACTGCTACTTTTGTGTTTTTTTTTTCAAAGAAAAAAGCACTAGAAAGATGACCCTCACTATTGAACGACTGAAATACTTATATTTCATTTAAATGAAATATATTAAACAATATAAGGTCTAATAAAACTATAAAATTGAAAAGTAGGTGAAGAAATATTGCAAAATTTTTAACATTGTAAGGCAGCGAGCTGGCAGAATTGTTAGCACGCCAAGCAAAATATTTAGCGGTATTTCGTCTGTCTTTATCTTCGGAGTCCAAATTCTGCCGAGGTCAACTTTGCCTTTCATCCTTTTGGGGTCAATAAATTAAGTACCAGTTGCATACTGGAGTCGATCTAATCGACTGGCCCCCTCCCCCAAAATTTTGGCTCTTGTGCCTAGAGTAGAAAAGAATATTTTTAACATCGTAATTAGCTGTGAAATATTTTAAAATGTATCAACGCACAGTCTCATGTAACAGTTTATACATTCATGCCTGCTTTCTCTCACTTTAGCACTCATCAAACACACTTTATGTCTTTTAATTAAGACCTTTTACTTTAATATTTGGAGGGATTAATCAACGGAAATGCCTCTATGTCAGATACAGGCAGGGATTTCTGCAGATGGACAACCACCTGAGGCATGGGAGTTTTGCTCATGAATTTCCTCACTTATTTTGTGAATCACTTCAATGCAAAAATCAAGTATTAGCGCCAAGCTTCACAAAATGATTTCTCCTTCTATATTACAAGAAAGACATTCCTCTCCCTTGTTATTATCCCCATCATCCAATTCTATAGAGGAAAAAAAATTAATTCTACTACTTCATTGCCAATGAACTTCTTATCCAATGCCATGTTGACTTAATGCTGAAATGCAATTTAAATTCCAAATAACTTTGTGATATATTTATACCTAATGCTGCGTATCATGCATGTACATAAGCTCAATAACTAAAACAATCATTTACTACACTCCACTTGAACACGCAAATATATTAATTTGCATTTGTTTGAACAAGGAGGTGCTGATATCCGAGGAAACAACAAGGCACTTTTCAAAGTGTGATATTACACTCGTGAGTAAGCAAAAGTGCAATATTTTAGCAATAACACAGAAAAGGTTAAATAAAAGAGAAAACGTTTGTTCTATAATATAGTCTCTGGATAAAAAATATAAAATTTGGTATGGTCATGCCTGGAATACTTATGTCAGTCAGTATGAAATGCACACTCAAGCATGTGTTTATGAACACATTCATATACTGCACACACAACTACATAGAAACACACAAAAAAAATGCACACTTGCATACACACACATATACACATACATATAAACACAACCCATCACCACTGACTGATTTGATCAGTACTTTATTTTGTCAACCCAAGATGGATGAAACATGAAGTTGACCTTGATAAAATTTTTGAATTCAGAATGCAAAATACCAGAACAAATACCACATAGCATTTGTTTGTTGCTCTGATGGTTCTGCATGACCAAAAGCAATAAAGAGTTAGATGCTGTTTGCATTACATAAACAGTACATAATGAGCACTCACCCATCACTCATACACACAGATATATTTATAATATATTTGTGTGTGTGTGTGTGAATATACATATTCTTTTGTTTTTACATCAATTTGCTCATGCTAGAGTGGGTTAGAGGAATAAATTACTGAGGCCAGATAACCTTTTTGTCTTGAACTTGACTTGTTTTTCAAAGCTCAAAGCTAGCAGACAATTTGCTGATAACGAAAAATGATAACAATGCCACTGTCAGTAATTTTTAGAGAAATGCAAATTTACAACTGGTTTCTTTCAGTTCTTGCCTACCAAATGTATTTTCAAAAGGCTTTGACTGGGCCAGAGTTATGGGTATAAGTCTAGCTCAAAGTTGAACTTGAAACTATGTAATTGTGAAGTGAATTTCATAAGTACAGTCATACTTGAGTGCTATGTATGTATGTATGTATGTATCATTATAAACATCATTTAACAACTGTTTTCCATGCTGGCATGGGTTAGATAGCTTCACTAGAGCTGGTAAGGCCAGGAGTCACGCCAGGCTTCACTGACTGAAATGGCATGGTTCCTATAACTGGATATCCTTCCTAATGCCTACCACTCCATAAAGTATACTGGGTGCTTCTAATGTGGTGGCACCTGCACTTTATATGTTTGTGTGTGTGTATATATTATATATATATATATAAAAACATACTGTGGACAAATGTTTTTCTCTTAACTTGGCAAGGAATAAAATTATGGATGGCAATGAACAATTTACAAACACATACACACGTACAAAAAAAATCTATGTAAGCTTCTGATGCCTTAAATGCTATGTTGAATTATTTCCCTTTGTTCACACTTTTCCTTTAATGATATATATCAGGGGCTTTCAGTTCATTTTATGTGTGACCTTGAATTTGAAGCACCATCGTGCTTCTACTATTCCAGATGATGTGGTAGAATATTTTCAAAGGAAAATTGGTGTTGTGCTATATTTTTTCTATCAAATATTCAACATGGTGAAAGCAAAACCAGCAATAAAAACAGAAATAAAAAAAAGAACTTATTTATAAATGAGAAACAAGCCACTTCAAGTGAGCTGAGTGTGGTATATGGATTGGCCAAATCTACATTTTGTACCTTTTTGAAGAAGGAAAATAAACTAAAAGTCTGATGGTAGTAAAAGTCATATGCAGGCTCAATAACATGTAGGCCTCATTTATGGATGAAATGGAAAATCTATTATTAATACAAGTGAAAGAAAAACAAATGGCTGGTGAGATTCAGTGTATCATTTATTTGTGTAAATTATTTATTTGTGAATAAGCAAGTGGTTGCATGCTTTAAAAAATTATACACAAAGCATCTATTCAGTAATGTTTGGAAGTGACTCTGACATTTAATGTGACAGTAAAAGTTTTGGAAAAAAATCACTTCCTTGCAGATGCTGTGTGCTTAATAGTGAAGCAATTGGGAGAACTTGAACTCTTCTTGGAGAGCATTGTGGTCTCATGTCTCTTCAATAAACTTACAAATATTTCAGAGAGTGTCATAAAATGTACAATTTCCTCAACTATAGTAGTTGAAAAAATTGTATGAAAGGGCAGTTCCAAGAATTTGGTGATGAATGAAAGGACCTAAGATATTTCATTGAAAAGTAGAGAAGTGAACCGTCCATTGGTGACCTGAAGGAGCTACACCAAGAAGAGGCTGATTCCTCACAATAAGGACTGAATTCTGAAGGAGAGGATCAAAATAATAATACTAAAAAAAAGAGAACCATATTAGAACAGCTGAATAAGGTGTTATATCTTTGGTGTGAGCCACAGGCTATGTAAGAACACACCAAACTCTTCAGAGGATGTGGAGTCAAGTATGAGCCATTTTTCTAACAGAGTGTTACAATATTTTTGAATTGCCCAGAACCTTGGTCCCCAAACTTTTTCAAAATTTTCATTCTACAGACCCCTTCCCATTTTTTTGCCCTCACCCCTTCCCCAAAATGAAAAAAATCAATCAAGACAAACAAAGCAAAATGACCTTGTATAAAATATGTACATATATATATAAGATGTTTTTCAAAGCATGGTAAGTCCTTATACATGCAGAAGTTACTTTGAAATTGGTTAATTTTGTTTTACTTCAATATCCTCATTTTAGTCATTAAGTTGGACTTAGGTCAAATTTCTTACCATTGTAATGCGTTGTAGCTACTTTAAAAAAGTTCAACTAAAAGTCGCTTGGTACTTTATGGAGAACAAACATCTTAATTCTGACAGCGCTCCTGGCTTGTCTTTTTATTTGCTTATTAGGTTCCTACTTATTGATGCTTAATACAAACATAAAAAGTAAAATTAAGAATGAACTTATGATGATAAATATGTCAAGAATATAGATGTTCATAGCATAGATTGGCATATTTTGGTCATATTATGTGCAGAAAATCCCCTGAGAAGGACATCATGCTTGGAATGGTCAGTGGCAAGAGAGGAAGAGGCCGACCAAGAACCTGCTGGCTTGTCACTATCAAAAGTGACACGAGAATGGCCATAGCCAGTCTGAAAGAAGTGACCCAGGATAGAACTGGCTGGAGAACACATCCATCGAGTGACCGAGAGTTGACTTCAACTGAGCGGATAGATAGATAAACGTGTGATGACGAAAACAATTTGCAACCTCCTCATAAACCACTCTTGCAGACTATGTCAGTGCCATGGCCACTGTAACAGCCCAGAATATACCCCTGCCCAGACTATACCCCATGCTTACGGATGAATAACACAGATGTACCGCTCTTATAAAAGTTGCCTCAGAACATATATAAAATTTAATATCAATTGATGAAGAATTAAAAGTTACATGTAACTTTTAATTCTTCATTGAGTGATATCATATTTTATATATGTCCTGAGGCAACTTTTATAAGTGAAGTATGTCTGTGTTATTTGTCCGCAAGCATGAGGTATAGTCTGGCCTAGTTGTCTGGAAGGGGTATAGTCTGGGCTAGCCCAGACCAGCCTGGAGTATATAGCCCAGATTAGCTCTGGGTATAGTCTAGGCAGGAGTATATTCTGGGCTGTTACACTGCCAATTTTTAATGTCGTTTAGACTTGTTGCACCCATACCCCTGTACTGATTGATAAAGCTGCAGAGAGACGCCTGCATTCAAGTATGTGTGTGTACACCCTGTGTGCGTGGCTTCAAATGCATTCTATCTGTAAATTTTTATTAACATGTAAATTAGGGGTTCTGTGTATTGTGTGCATGTTCAATGATTCCAGTTTTAGCTAAAACTGGAAAACTTAAGGTTTTGAACATTATAAATCTTAAAATTGTTGATCCCTTCGCAGACCCCCTAAAATCGCTTTGCAGACCCCAGTTTGGGAACCAAGGGCCTAGAAGAATAGCCTGTGGCAATCTAGTTTGGATATTTTCCTTAAATAATGGACCAAAAACTTTCAAATTTTCTGCTTGTTTTCAGTAAGAAGTAAAAAACCAAGATGATTCTTTTGCAGAAAAAATGTACTACTCTAGAAAAACCTAAAGTAGGATGATAACTCTTCTTCTACCCTCCCAGCATCTTGTTGACCTCCACTTTGGGTAAACAGCCTGTCAAATGCACACAAGAGATAGAAGAATGATTATGATTTTTAAAATTCTTAATCTAAATTTTTTTCTTTAAATTATTAATTTGCTTATTTCGACACACAAAAGTCATGGTGAATTATTTCCCATGGTTCACATCCCACCGATTGAAACTTCACATGAGGTTAATTAAATGATTAATTATTATTTTAACAGATTTTTTTGAAATGATATTCATTCATCAAGTAATAATATCAGAATATTTTATAATTGTTTATTATAATATCCATTAGCTTTTATAACTTCTCAAAAGAGAGCTTTAAAATAATAAAAAATTTTAAAATTTGTAACACTTTTTCTTTATGAATTGTGCAATATTTAAAAAAAATTGTACAAATACTACATAATTTCAATACACACTGAAGTTTTAAAGATAATTTGAGTTTTATTCATTCTTAAAGAGATGATTTGCTTGTATACTTATGATACCGAGTGAGGTTTTGAACAAACTGTCCCTAAACACAACTGGTGTAGTAACAAAATGTCTACACAACACACACATATATATATAGTTATATGTACATACATCCACACATACACACAGATACATGCAGATATACAAATAGATATATAAGAATAGGTGTGTGTGTGTGTGTGTGTGTATACATATATGTAAATTTATATCATCAAGTACTGGGAATTGTATACAATACAGGCAATTATCTTAATAGCACTCTAGCTTATAATTGGCTAACAGAGTACTCGGAGGAATACCAATGACACTCTCTATCCATCAGTCAGTCAATAAAACAAACAATGCAATATTAACTACTTAATTTATGATATTAAGCACAGTGTAAATTCATTGTATTTAACAACAATATGATGCACATTTATTGATGTGAAAAATTCAATAATAAAAGAATACAAATAGAGATATTGCTCACATTATGTAATGAATGTTTCCATAGAGTGGTTATAAATTTGCTCAAAAATGTATTACATCATATTATTATGTAATAATTTGTTATAATATGATGTAGTACATCACTGAGAAAATAAATAACCATTGTGTATACATACATACAACACACACACACATATATATATATATACCTTACAACTTCACTTTGTTAATATATATATATATATATATATATATTATATATATATATAAATATAAATATATAAATATATATATATATATATAAATATATATATATATATATAATATATATAAATATATAAATATATATAAATATATATAAATATAATATAAATATATAAATATATATATATATATATATATATATATATATATATATATAAATATATATATTATATATATATATATATATATATTATATTATATATATATAAATATATATATATATATATATATACTATATATATATATATATATATATATATATATAATATAATATATATATATATATATAATTCACCATGATAGATCGTTAGCCACAACACACATTTTTTCTCTCCTTGTTTTTTCTGTGTCCCTTTCTGTAGAAGAGTGTAGGCTCGAAACATAAAAGACTTTTTCTATTCCTGAGCGTTATACTAATATATCTGTTTGTTTTGTACACCACCTGTCTTCGTCTTTTGCTTTTTTTGTAAACTCTCCCTATATATATATATACACACACACAAATATATATGTGTTACAAAATAGGAAGTGTGAGACTAGTCAGTTGTAAATTTATACAGAGTAACTTTACGTTACAGAGAGGAATGTATAATTTCCTGTGATACAGACTGCCTCATGGTACCAGCAGACAGAATGGAAAAGCTTTTTCCCGGAGGATGACGAAGTAGATATGCTGAAACAGCCACATTGAATCATGAGGCTCACACTTGCTGATCACACAGACATTTGCTGTGCTTGAGAAGGCCCTTCCAGCAAAATAAAATCAAGCCTATACATGCTGGGCAGTACTCTGATATAATTGGAAGCTATGGCTTTGGTTCTAGAAATGAGGAGGAAACAAGGCTGTTGGAATTCTATGGAGCAAATGACCAGATGATCTGCAACACTAACTTCGAGAAACCGGGTAGGATTTCACCAGAGCTCAGTTTTCAGTCCCTGCTATATTCATCATAATACTCCAGAATATTACAGAGGAGTTTAAGACAATCTGCTGGTAAGAACTGCAATATACTCATGACATCTTATAGAATTTGAAAAGAAATTTCACTTGTGAAATTTAAACCTGGAATCAAGGGCTTCAAAGTTAACTTAGCAAAGACTAAAAATTTAGAGGTAGGAAAACAGTCAGGACTCTTCTTCCATCAGTGAAATGACCTTGCTCAACAAGAAGAAAACAAGTAGGTATAAATCCCGTGGACATAGTATGTAAACTATGGGTATACTAGAGGTGCAATGCCTAACAAAGAAAGTTAATAGAAAAATGTACATGAGTAATAAACACCTAGAACACATCGGAAATAGATTTTTTCAGATGTTCAACAGGACTCTTAAAGGTAGTAGATAACTTTTGTTACATAGGTGATTTAATTAGCAATAGAGAAAGTTGTTTTGAAATTATAGAAGCTAGAATATGAACAGAAAATTTTGGGAACTATTACCTTTACTGGTAACAAAAGATTTCTCTGTCAGTGAGAAAGGCAGATTGTATGATGTTTGTGTATGAATACAGTATTACATGGTAGTGAGATATGTGCTTTGAATGCAGAGGATATGTGAAGAGCAGAAAAACAATGAAGCTAGCATGCTACACTAGATGTAGTAAGTCAGTTTGCATGAATGGCTAAGTACAATTGTGTTGAGAGAAAATTTAGACCAAAGGCAAAAAGAAAAAAAGAAAAAAGAATCAGATGTAGTATATGTATATGGATGAGGACAGCTGTACAAAAAAGGGCCAATCTTTTAATGAGAAGAGAGCTTGTAGGAGAAGGAGACCCAGGAAGACATGGGGCGAAGTAATGAAAGCTGATCTCATGACTTTGAACCTCACAGAGGACAGAACAAAAGATTGGGACTACAGGCAATAATGTGGTGCTTGAGAAGACCCACCCATCTGGGTAAAACCGATGTTCTGAAAGCATTATGTGCAAAAATGCAACTGGGCCCTTCACCACCATCCTCCTATTTCTATATCACTGCTCCCTCTGTCACTTGCCTAATGGCAGTATTCTGCAGTTTTAATTAAATAAGAGAATGACATATTTCATCATTATTCAGTTCTCTGTCTGAACTCACTTCACTTGACATCCATCCTTCATTTGTAATATTGTCCCACTCCACTCATATTTCACATTGCTCACACCTCTATGCAACCAAATTATCATTCCCCTTCACTGAAACATTTCCTGTTGACTTCCTTCTGTCACCAGACATCACACACTTTTCTCCACACTCCTGCATCCTACCCACCTGCACATCAATCCCTTTCCACTCAGAAACCAGAAAATGTATCTTAGTCCAATGTCTACTTTGATGTGGTTTCTATATCTGGATGCACCTCCTAACACCAACTACTTTACAGAGTGCACCAGCACAAGTAAAGGTCACCAAGAAACTTGCAAGACAAAGAAAAAGAAGAAGCTTCTGGGAGGGAGGTGGGTTTATGAGACTAAAGCATGTCACTACTTTATATATTGTAAGGCCCAAATGTCTTGCGATAGAAGAGATACATGGCTTCCTTGCACTGTATAGGAGTTGGAAGAAGTAGCTGGAAGGAAGATAGAGATGTTGGTGATGGAGGTATGGAAATACATGGCTATCTTATATCTACCTTCTTGTATTGTCAAAGTACAAGAAGGTGAATATAAGAGATAAGAACTGAGGATAGGGAGCTGTAGGTGGATAAGTTCACAGCTTGGGTGAGGTGAGAAATAGGTAGTTAGGGACAGGGGTATAGGTTAATGTTGTGAATGATGTACAAAGGTGGGGAGTGGTTGGTGGTAAATATCAGTGAGAAGGGTGAAGTAAAAGAAATAGCTCAAGAAAGCGAAGGTGATAAGTGGTAATAGACAAGGGGCTGGAGAGAATATATCTATGCATGTGTATATATACATACATACATGCATACACACACACGAGCATATTTACATACCCATATACAAATGTATGAGAAATTCATGGTGTGGAGTAGGTATAGGACTAGAGGAGGAGGGTACTGAGTAGTTGGGAAGTTTGATAGTGTTATGAGTGATGAGAAGTAAATGTGAGAGGGGGGTGAGGGGTGGTGCAAAGGGTATGTGTAAGTGTGCGTATGCTCGTGTGTGTGTGTGTGTGTGTGTTTTTTTCTGGGACATAGAGAAGGGCCAGAGTGGGGGAAGGTTATCTTTTGCAAACAAAAGAGAAGCTGTCAAGTTGTCAAAGTTTGTTTTATATCAATTTTGGTTGTTGAAAGAGATATATGTATGCTGTATGTATATATATATGTATATATATATATATATATATATATATATATATATATATACATATGTATGAATATATATGCATATATATGTATATATATATATATATATATATATATATATATATATATATATATATATATATACATATATATGAATATATATGCATATGCATTTATATATATATATATATATATATATATACACACACACATATATATATACACATAGCATTTACATATATACATATGCACACACACACATATGGGCATTTATATATATATGTATGTATCTGTTGCTTCAGCTAAATATCAATAAAAATATACATACACTCATATTTTGAGTTCTATTTTTCCTCTTTGCATCACCACACACGCACACACACACACACATACATGCACATATATATATATCAGTATATACATACATGCATCATGTATGTATGTACTTATAAATTCACATAATAGGTGCAAGCATGGCTGTGTGGTTAAAGTGTTTGCTTCACAAACTTGTTTCGAGTTAGGTTCCAATGCACAGATCCCTGGGTAAGAGACTTGTACTAAAACCTAAGTCTAAAACATGGTTTTTGAATGAATTTGGTAGACAGAAACTACAGAAAATTATCATGTATGTATATATGTTTGTGAGTGTGTCTGTGTGTGTCTGTGTGTCTATGAGTGTGTGTGCATGCATGTGCTTGCATTTGCATGTGCACATGTATATGCAAGAATGTTCCTATTTCTCAATTTGTCATTATTTGAACAAAACAGTGATGAAGCTGCAATTTGTCATTGAGAGCATAACTGCCAGCATTGAACATTTAAAAACCTTTACTTCAATTATCTGGCAAATGCTAGTGACCAGAAATATCACCAACATTTCTCTGATAAAGTAAAAGTTTTCAAAATATAATATATATATATATAGGTTTAAGAGACAGAATCACCCTCAAGCAACTCAATCATCATTGACTATCATTATCCACAATAGGTACATATAGGACTAAATATTAAAATTATCATAATTAATACCTAAAATTCTTATTCTAAATTATCAAAATTAATACCTTCAATTCTGTTTACAAATCATATACTTTACTTTGATAATTTGGAATAAGAATTGTAGGTATTGATTATGATAATTTTAATATTTAGTCCTATACGTACCTATTGTGGATATTGTCAGTCAATGATGATTGAGTTGCTTGAGGGTGATTCTGTCTCTTAAACCTATTTATATATATATACGTATGTATGTATATAATACAGTGAGTCATTCATTTTAGTACCACTAAATTGAACATCTTTCCCCTGTGGACTCAGAAATAACTTCCCTAATATTAATATTAATTATATATATATATATATATTAGGCGCAGGAGTGGCTGTGTGGTAAGTAGCTTGCTAACCAACCACATGGTTCCGGGTTCAGTCCCACTGCGTGGCATCTTGGGCAAGTGTCTTCTGCTATAGCCTCGGGCCGACCAATGCCTTGTGAGTGGATTTGGTAGACGGAAACTGAAAGAAGCCTGTCGTATATATGTATATATATATATATGTATGTGTGTGTGTGTTTGTGTGTCTGTGTTTGTCCCCCTAGCATTGCTTGACAACCGATGCTGGTGTTTACGTCCCCGTCACTTAGCGGTTCGGCAAAAGAGACCGATAGAATAAGTACTGGGCTTACAAAGAATAAGACCCGGGGTCGATTTGCTCGACTAAAGGCGGTGCTCCAGCATGGCCGCAGTCAAATGACTGAAACAAGTAAAAGAGTAAAAGAGTAAAAGAGTATATATATATATATATATGACTGTGCAGTAAGAAGCTTGCTACCCAACCACATGGTTCTAGGTTCAGTCCCATTGTGTGGCACCCTCGGTACAACCAAAGCTTTGTGAGTGGATTTAGTAGGAGGAAATTGGAAGAAGCTCGTTGTGTACATATATATATATTTGTATATTTATGTGTGTGTGTGTGTGTGTGTGTCTTTCTGTCTGTGTTTGCCCCTTTCCATTGCTTGACAACTGATATTGGAATGTTTACAACCTTGTAACTTAACAGTTTGGCAAAAGGAACCGATAAAAATAAGTACTATGCTAACAAAGAATAAGTCCTGGAGCCAATTTCTTTGACTAGAAAAAATAACTTTAAGATGGTGCTCCAGGATTGTCGCAGTCAAATAACTGAAACAAGTAAGAGAAATTATAATATATCTATATCTATCTATCTATCTATCTATCTATCTATCTATCTATCTATCTATCTATCTGTCTGTCTGTCTGTCTGTCTGTCTGTCTGTCTGTCTGTCTGTCTGTCTGTCTGTCTGTCTGTCTGTCTGTCTATCTGTCTATATATATATATATTATGGCTGCCCTCTTGTTATCGAGTATGGCCATTGCACGAAGCTTAACTGTTACTGGTGCTGTGATCGAATGTGACTTTTTAGCCCAGCCAAAGATCTACAATGTCTTGTACAAAATTGGCAACTAAAACCTTTACCGGTAATAGCCGGCTGTAGTTGTGACTGGGCTTCATGTACCTTTGCTTGCCGAATTACACTCTCTTCCACATGCCCGACAGATATATATATATATATATATAAACACACATACATACAAGTGAGTAGACAAATGAAAGAAGGGCACTCAACACATTTATTGGGTGCTATATGTATAGATCAAAACAGCTTGATTCAGACTTCTTGGTACTCTGAGTTTCAAGCATGTGGCTAGTCTTCATCCATTGGAATCTGAATGAGCGTTTGATTGAAGAGAATCAATGTTTATTACTGGACATTACCCTGAAAATTGGTCGAGAAAGGTCATGCAGTATGGCTGTCTGATGTTGGTATTTCAGCAACGACAATTAGTTTGAAAATACCGCATGGTGAACAGGAAATCAACCGCTTGGTGGAAAAGAAATTGGTTGTATGGTTGGGGGAAATAGGAAGAGGTGGTAGATGTGGGGTTATATATGTATATATGTACATGTATATGCCCATATATCTGTGTGTATGCATCTGTACTTATACAAATGTTTATGTGTGCTTAGATGTACATTCACACATCTGCACACACACACATATATTCATGCACACATATACACACACACATGCACACCACAAACATGCATGCACACCTTTATTTCCATGTATATATGCAGAGTTGTGCATGTGTACATACATGCACATGTACATGTACACATGTGTGCTCATGTACACACA
>NC_043001.1:55916218-55918718 GCF_006345805.1 Octopus sinensis
CATATGGTCCAGAGTTCAGTTCCACTGTGTGGCACCTTGGGCAAGTGCCATCTACTATAGCCTTGGGCTGATCAAAGCCTTGTGAGCTGGTTTGGTAGAAGGAAACCAAAAGAAGCTTGTTGTATGTATGTATGTGTATATGTGTGTGTGTGTGTCTTTGTGTTTGTCCCATCACTGCTTGAGAACCGGTGTTGGTGTGTTTATGTCCCATTACTTAGCAGTTCAGCAAAAGAGACTGACAGAATAAGTACCAGGTTTAAAAAAAGAATAAGTCAAAATAAGTCCTCAGGTTGATTTGTTCAACTAAAACCCTTCAAGGTAGTGCTCCAGCATGACCACAATCAAAATGAAGGAAACAAATAAAAGAATATATATAAGTGTGTGTGTGCGTGTGTGTGTGTGTTTATATATATGTATATATCTTCCTTGAAACGTGCACACTCATACACATGCATCAAATGTGAAACAGTCAGTGAAATATTCTGGATATCAGCCAGTGTTGATAACATCTATATATTTCCAGTAGTGCTTCTACTGCAATCTTCTAAATTCCTCTGTTAAGGCTGCAGTGTTTGGTATTTTCTATTAAATTCTCCTAGATTCTCTTTACATTCTAAAACATAGACAGATACACCACACACATACACAAAAAAACCCAAAAAACAAAAAAAAAAAACAGACCAACGTAGATGTTCATATGTACATACAAAGATATAGACAGAAATAGTGCACACACACATACTCAAAGAAAGACATCTACACATATTTAGACAACCAGACACACAGGTATATCACAAACACATGTACACAAAAACATACACTAATAACACATACATGAATTCTACCACTGCCTATATCTCAGTCACAAATTTTCTTCCTTATTTGCTTTTTCTCTCTCTCTCTCTCTCTCCTCTCCTTTCTGAGTATCACACTCACACGCACATAAATAAACATACATACACACACTCATTGCTTGAGGTAAAAAAAACCCAAAAAAACAAAACCATTTTCTATTTCTCATGCTCAGTATTTTATATTCTTTGTTTCACTTTCATCATGTTGTTGCTTGTTGTTGCTGTCAAGGATTCTGCTAATTCACATATACATGCCTTTACGCATACATATACACAAATGAACAAATGCACATGCATGCTTGCACAAACACACACATCAATATCTTTCTCTCTCATTTCCTTCCTCACTACTTGTTCATTGTTTTTCTCTCTCTCTTTGCTGTTTTTGTTAGTTGTTTCTTCCATCCCACAATGCCTTTTGCTCACCTCCTACAATCCTCCTTTCTACATGTACACTCTCTCCCTCTCTTCAGTGTTATCCATCCTTTTACTCACCTCATTCCAAGCATCTTTTTTGTCTCTTTTGTTGAAGGACTTCTATCTACATCTATTTCCTTTTCATTCCACATTACTGATATGCACACTGTCTATTTATCTTTTCTGCTTTTCAATAGTCAAAAGACCCTAGCTGTCCTTTCAATATCCCCTATTACTCGTTCTGTTTCTTTCTCTATCAACAATTTTCTGTTGCAATATTTTTCTTGGGTTGTAAGATCTTAATTGTCATATGAAATTTTTTCTTTGTTTCGTTTTTCTTTTCGCATATTCTCAAAAATTTATTTTGTTTTTGTCTTATGATTTCATAAACAAATATGTTCTCCCATGTAGGTTTTTTTAAAAAATCTGCAAACATACTAAGAAAAGCAGTCAAGCCCTAGTCTATCATAGATGAAAGGATGTACATATATATATAAGGGTAACACATCCTTTGGTCACAAATAACAATGGGATTACACCTAGAAAGTTTCCCTCTGAGGCATAATTCCAGGCAATGCTGTTCGTGGAAGCCCAGCAGTCATCCATGCACACCAATATCCCTTCTCTACATCACTGCTGTCCAAGGGAAAGGCAAAAGATAATACAGCTTGGTACCAGTGATCGCGACTCATTTCTATGGCTGAGTGAACTGGAGCAATGTGAAATAAAGTGTTTTGCTCAAGAACAGAACATATAGCTCAGTCCAATAATCTTTTATACTCTAGGCACAAGGCCCAAAATTTTGAGGGAGGGGGGACAGTCGATTAGATTGACCCCAGTATGCAACTGGTACTTAATTTATCGACCCTGAAAGGATGAAAGGCAAAGTCAACCTCGGCGGAATTTGAACTCAAAACGTAAAGGCAGATGAAATACCTATTTCTTTACTATCCACAAAGGGCTAAACATAGAGAGGACAAACAAGGACAGACAAACAGATTAAGTCGATCCCAGTGCATAACTAGTACTTATTTAATCGACCCCAAAAGGATGAAAGGCAAAGTCGACCTCGGCGAAATTTGAACTCAGAACGTAGTGACAGATGAAATACTGCTAAGCATTTCGCCTGGCATGCTAACGTTTCTGCCAGCTCATTCCAATAATTGAACACACAACTTGATGATTGTAAGCTTGATGCTCTAACCACTGAGCCATGTGCCTTCACACAC
>NC_043001.1:55921218-55948718 GCF_006345805.1 Octopus sinensis
TTATTTTGTCAATAGAGTGAGATAAATGATGAAGAGTAGAAAAGAAGAAAACTGAATGTCTCCTTATCAGGTATAAAAGGTCGTTCATAGCTGGTAGAAATATCACACCAAATATGCTTTAAGGAATCCAGAAGAGGAAGAAGAAAATTTTAAAGATGACATACAGTTCTTTAGTTGCAGAAATTCTTCATCTGATTCTTCATCCATAGCAATTTTTTTTTCTTTTTACAACTCAGTGGAATCACTGGAGTGCAAAAAATCAACATGAACTCAAGATAAGGCATCAATTCTTCAAGTATTAGAGCCCTTGTTATAATGAAGGCAGTAAACTGTGATACAAAATCAAGGTGCTTAATTTCTCTAGGAGAATGTTTATCCAGTTTAGACTGAAGAGCAAAAGTTAATGGCTTAACCCAGGGATTTCCACTGTGGGGCATACATCCCACAAGTGGGGACTGGGAAAATTGTGGTAGGGTGTGGGTTCCAAAATCTTTTTTTTTCTTGTTTTTATTGGGCATGAAATTGTGAAAATCTTCTTTTTCACAGCAAACATACTGCACCTATACACACTTAGCTAAACCAATACCTCCACTCAAGCATACTGTATGAAGACCCTTTGCTACAGTATAACACTTCTTTCTTTTACTCAGTACTTGTTAGAAATAGCAACCAAATTAGCTCAAATCATGCTACACAGCCTGAGAGTTTGAAATGTTAGGTTTTATTGTTCTATAAAAGGACTCCCTTCTGTCATAAATGACCATGCGATTGCACCTAGAAATTTCTCCTCTGAAGCACAAGTCTGAGCAAAATTATTTATAGAAGACCATGCATGCTAGCCTCCCCTCTTCACACTATCAGTGTTAGCCAAGGGAAAGGCAAAGACCGATATAGCTTGTCACCAGTGAGTCATAACTCATTTCTACAGCTGACTGAACTGGAGCAACATGAAATAAAGTGTCTTGCTCAAGAACATAACATATAGCCTGGTCTGAGAATCGAACTCATTACTCCATGATTGTGAGCCCGACACTCTAACCACTGAGCCCTGTGCTGCCATTATATCCCTTTTTATAGTTCTATACACTGCATATAAAAGAAAGGATGGTTGTAGTTTAATGCTTTTAAATGTAGGTTTGCTTGATAAGTGCTGAGCTGGGCCTGAATAATAATAACAATGTTAACTATATTGCAAACACAATTCCCTCTGCCACAATGAGCCAACAGGGAAGCTTCTACATGGTCACTTGAATTTCTAGAAATAACAATCAAATCTCCCTCAAATCACACACTACCATAGTAGAAAAAGAAATGTTGGATGTTGTGCTCTGGCTTCTCTCCTCATAAGATGGGGTAGTCATGACTGAGATGTCTTTGATCATAGGCCTACTCAATTAGAGTGGACTCAAGGCTAAACAATAACAACGACAATTGTCATCTTCCAGACAAATTACTATGATAGTGGATAGCAATCACGTCAAGAACCACCATCACCAGCACCTTTATTGTCAAGTGCTACACACCACCACCACCACCACCACCGCCACCGCCACCACTACCACCTCCATCATCAACAACAGCAATTACAAAACCAAAACCAAAGAAATTCTTTGTTTTCTAATTATTTTGTTTCATATATGTTTCTTTGACAGAACAACAACAAATCAAAATTGCTTTTAAACACTGAAATGTGTGCATACAAATAGAGTATATGCGTGTATATACATACACACATATAAATGTAAATATATATATATGTATATATACAAACGCACACATATACAAACATGCATCGATACATATGTAGTATATATATATATATATATTTATATATGTATGTATGCATATATCTGTTATTATTTATGCTTATATGTGTGTGTGTGACTATATATGTATATATACATGTATAGAGATACATTTTGAATGGATATGATGCACATGTACTCACATGTGTGTGCATGCTTATGTTTCTTCATTTTTAAGCTCTTACAGCCCTAAACCTTTATGATACTGACACAGCCCCCACTCCCAATAGATTCCATCACATGTTTTACTGTGTAGGAATCAACATTCCTTGATGTTTGTCAGACTTTATCATTCCATTTTAACTTTGATTTAAATACCCCACACCACCATCATCACCACCACCACCACCAGTAGTAGCAGCAGCAATGCTAAAAACCTCCACCGCTACCACTACCACAGACTTCACCACATCCAACACTACTGCCAAAACCACCACCAATACCAGTGCCCCCTTCACTGTTGCTAAGAAAAAAAAATTAAAATACATCATAGCAAAATCCCCTCCTTCTACTGGATTTTTTGTATATTTTAAAAAAACTTTAATGTTCCTTCTAAGATTCTGATATGCATGCACACAACAAACACACATACACACAATACAAGTATATATATATATATATATATATATGTATATATGTGTATATATATATATATGTATATATGTGTATATATATATATATATATATATAGATGTATACTCATAAAACATACCTGTATATGTGTGTGTGTATTTTCTCTCCCCCTCCTCTCTCTCTCTCTCTCATATATATATATATATTATATATATATATATAATATATATATATATATATATAATGTACAAACAAAACAATGGTTACAATGCACTCAATACTAACAGTAGGATGATAAAAGAAATAATGAATAAAACTGACAAAGATCAAAATCACTTATTTTAATGCAGTTTCTTCTCTTGAATCTTCAGAATATTATTCCAGAGAATTGAGAGCAGTTATAATATCATTCCAATTCTATACTTTAAATATATAACCTGGAATATTTAGAGCACTGTGTTGTAAGGTTTTGACCTACAATGATGGTTGTCAAAGTATAAAAATTTTGGCTTTGTTTATGAAATAACATTGTTTTCCTTTTATATCAGCTGGGTAGGGTGGGGTGGGGTGGGGCAGCGTTATATAAGCAGTTATATTTCATATAACTTCCTTTTTCAATCTGCTGAAGATAGAAATATCACATTGAATATATTTATGTATATGTGTGTGAGTGACAACCATAATTATGTCCAAGAAGATAACACACCAAAAACATACATATACACACACATACACATGTATCTATTATATGAAAGTGCAAACGATAAATTCCTGCGGTGTAAAAAATCTGTCACACTGTGGAAAGGGAATGGTAAAAGTGAGTGTGTGCAATGAAGGAAGAGGGAGGGTGTGGTTCTGATGACTGCTACAGCTATTAGCACACATATATTCACACGCACACAAATGCTCTTGATGCACACATTCACAAACATGTACATGACAATTAGCTGTGTGTGTTTGTGTGTGTGTGAAATTGGGGTAAGTGCATAAGTGCATACGCCATTAGATTTCATATATGTAGGAACTAAAAGTGTTATTTTAATGAAAAATATTGTTTATCCTTAAGTTATGAGTAAAATATTCCATTTTGCTAATTTCAGTCAAATGTTCAATAAACTTGATTTATTTTGTTATGTTGCCTGAATGTAATTAGGTACTATATATGTTATTTGTGTGTGGATAACTTATAAATAAAACATTTAAAGTGCTCTATTGATCTCTAGTATTTTCTGGTTGTTTCTAATTAAACTGTGGAATATCTATGAGGTCAGCTAGCATATATATATATATATATACACACACACACACACACATATATATATATATATACATATATATACATAATATACATACATATATATATATATATATAGATATATATATATATATATATATACATATACATACATACATACATACATACATACATACATACATACATATATATATATATATATATATATATATATATAAGTAGGTGAATGAATTATCCTAGCATGGAAAATTCGTTTAACCGATACCTGGGTAGCAAATTCACGTCAGAAAACACGGTTGAAGCGACCTGTCAAGGGTAGAAACTCCGGGTTCTTGTGTGGAAATTTGTGTGTTTTTATATGAATAAATGAAAGAATGGAGTCGAACGAAGATTTTAACAAAATTCCTTTACTCTTGTGTCGAGAGTAAAGGAATTTTGTTAAAATCTTCGTTCGACTCCATTCTTTCATTTATTCATATATATATATACCAAAATAAGCACATAAATGTAAAACCAGGTGGGGAAAAATAGTACTTGATACCGGTGGTAGAGTAATATGCTTTAGACTCTTCACGGGAACATGAAACTCTGAGCAGAAGTTTACTGTGATATTTTTGTGATGTTTTTGCAGATTTAATTATAATGATAATGTATATATATATATATATATCATCATCATCATCATCATCATCATCAATTAACGTCCGCTTTCCATGCTAGCATGGGTTGGACGGTTCAACTGGGGTCTGGGGAGCCCGAAAGCTGCACCAGTCCAGTCAGATCTGGCAGTGTTTCTACAGCTGGATGCCCTTCCTATATATATATATGTATGTATGTATACACACACACACAGATATATCTATATAGATGTAGCTATATACTCACATATATACATATATATATTATTATTACTGTTGTTAGCACCTAGGCAAAATGCTTCGTAGCATTTCGCCTGTCTTTACATTAGGAGTTCAGATTCTGCCGAGGTTGACTTTGTCTTTCATCCTTTTGGGGGTTGATAAACTAAGTACCATTTGAGCACTGGGGTCTATATAATCAAGTTACCCCTTCCCCAAAGTTGCTGACCTTGTGCCAAAATTTGAAACCATTATTATTATTATTATGCTGGTGTCACGTAACTGTCACTTATGCTGGTGGCATGTAAAAAGCACCTTTTGAGCATTGGGCCTCATGGACACAAGGTGAATAATGCCAGTGGCACGTAAAAAGCATCTTTTGAGTGTTGGGCCTCAAAGAGGCAATGACAAATGACAGACCTTTGGCATGATGCAGTGCTTGAGAAGAAGACCCATCAAACCAAGTGAATTTGTAGTCGTGGCACCCATTACCCTTTCAGAGTGGTTGGTGTTAGGAAGGGCATCCAGCCATAGAAACTATGCCAAACCAGACTAGAGTCTGGTACAGCTTTCCAGCTTGCTAGCCCTGGTCAAACCATCCAACCCATGCCAGCATGGACACAGGATGTTAAATGATGATGATGATTATTATTATATTATATTTTGCTATGAGCAAAGAAAGACACAGTTGTATGACTAAAACGTTCACTTCACAACCACATGATTCTGAGTTTTATCCCATTGTGGAGCACTTTGGTGTCTTCCGTTATAATATAGGATGACTTATATATTGTGAGTGAAATTTAATTGAAGAAAACAACATGGAAGCTGGTCACATATCATCATCATTGTGTGTATGTGTGTCACAGGCTTTGCTTGTTTTTATGTAACTAAGTTTTGTGTCAAAGAATGCAAGTTATTGATTTGATAACTGTAGATTGATAAAATATTTACCAGACAAATATGAATGGGTGGGGATGACATGATTGACTAAAGCCTTAGTATGGCTGTAGCCAAATGACTGAGAGTAGTAAGAGTATATTTCTTGACTGATCTTTAGTTATTCCATTTGCATTATATTTTATTTTATATTATATTATCACTCTTGTTATATCTAAGTCTATTAAGTCCTCTTCTAAACGGTGCATGAAGCATACAAGTCGTTATTTTGATTGCTGCTGTTTCATGTGCTCTTAATAAATTAATTACTATTTGACAAAGCTACAGCACATATCAGCAAATATATTTTCTGTTGTTTACATATAAGAACAGGAGTTCCGACCAGGCTATGAATGACTGAAATGGAGTGTATTAAATATAAATGTACACATCATTATTCTGATCACCACTGCTTCATTTGCTTTTAAAAAAACTCCATATTTTCTTTTACTTTATGTTGTATATGTTAGATTTATTTTCTCTCTTTGTTTACTTCAAAGTTATATCCCCGAAAGCCTGTTCTGTCATTGCGTATTCCCAATGATTAGATACTGCACTTAGATGAACTAAAATTGTAATGCCAGATTAATGTTGCATTTATCCATCATATATCTATCATGTAACTCCTAGAATATAAGCATTCTGATTTATATTCTCCAAGCAGAGAAGACTGTAGGTATTCTTTATTACCTTTTTGAGGGGTTATTTCTCATTGACATAAAAATCATGCCAAAACTGACCTTGCCTATGCTACTGTCATGTAAAAAGCACTAAGTCCACTCTGCTGAGTGGTTGGTGTTAGGAAGGGCATTCAGCCATAAAAATCCCTGCCAAAACAGACATAGTAGCTTGGGGTAGTCTTCTTCCTGGCTGGCTCCTGTCATCTGTCCTTCCCATGCATGTTAAACGATGATGATGATGATGATGATGATAAGCTTTTTACATTCCTACTTCAAATCCAACCAAGGTCAACTTTGCCTATCATCCCTCCATTATTGATAATAAAGAACCAGCCAAATAGTGGTGATGACATATTCAGTATGTACATCCCTCAAGTTTCAAGACTTGTTTATGTTTTTGTTGTTTGTTCCTTCTCAAGCCATGCCTGGCTCATAGGGTGGGTCTCTCGGTTTTCTTGGCGTATAGGTTCCCCACCTGGACGGGACGCTGGTCCGCCGCAGGTGAGCTGCAAGATGCAGCAGGAAAGAGTTAGAGAAAGTTGTGGCGAAAGAGTCAACAGAAGTTCGCCATTACCTTCTGCTGGAGCCGCATGGATCTTAGGTGTTTTCGCTCATAAACACACACATCGCCCGGTCTAAGATTCGAACCTACGATCCCTCGACCACGAGTCCGCTGCTCTAACCATTAGGCTATGTGCCTCCACGTTTCAAGACTTGCACCTATGCCTAAAGAAATTATTGCTTATGAATCAGTCACTCAATTAGTGGTTGATTCATTTTTTGGACTGCTCCTGTTCAACTTATAACAATCACCCATGATGTCAATAATTTATATGTGAATATATATTCTGTGCTAAACAAATGAATAACAGTGGCTGATGAGATGACTATTCACTGAACCATGTAAATGTTCCGTGGGGTAACTTATTGTAGATATTTTATATATTCTTTGTGTGGTATATTTGAGGTGCATTCTTCCCTCTTGTTTAGTTCACAGACACAAAGTTATAGCACCACCTGCCTGCTCAACTGTTGTGCAGTCACAGTGGTTAAATATTTTGCTTAAATAATCTGATATTGCACTGCTTGTACACATGTGCACCTATCTATAGAGTGTGCATATAAACATACACATGTACACATACATATATATCCACACATACATCCCTATACATACACACATACGTGTGTATATATATATATATATATATATATATATATATAGTGTCTAAATATATATAAGATACAAACATATATATATACTCACACACACATATATATACGCATACATAGGTATTAAGTCGATTACTTCGACCCCAGTGCGTAACTGGTACTTAATTTATCAATCCCGAAAAGATGTAAGGCAAAGTCGACCTTGGTGGAATTTGAACTCAGAACGTAACGACAGACGAAATATGGCTATGCATTTCGCCCGGTGCGCTAATGTTTCTGCCAGCTCACCGCCTTATGCCAGCTTGCCGCCTTAGTAAGCTAAGATATACCATCTCACTACTAAATTATCTCATGCCTGAAGTTAAACACATAAGAGCTGTCACACACTCACTCACACACTGGCTCATTAATTAGCAGATATTTCTGTTGATCGAATCAAGCAACTGGATTTCTTAAGAGACCAACAGATGAACTATTTAATTCCACTGTTTTATTATGCTTGATTATATGTCGAGATGGCATTATACTTGTTGCTGTTGTGTTGTCATGCTGTGAATAAGCACCCTTGTGGCAAAGTAAGATATGTCTTTTTGCTAGGGTTTACTCTTTCCACATTCCAGACACATTCAATTACCCCCATTCACTCACCACTGCCAAAACATTTTCTTTTGTTGCTGCTAGAGCCCCTCAGCAAATCTAATATCCTCTAACACTTGTTCAAGATTATCTTCTCAAGTACTTATAAAGAGTCAGGCTTCTATATCATCCTCAACTCTTAGTAATAGTGTGTTTGTATGTGTAAGCTTGTGTCTATGTACACGTAATGCACATGTGTGTGTATGTGTGTGTGCGTAAATTCATACTTATGTCTATCACTCACTTCACTGATCTAACTTTCCTGTAATATCTGTGTGTGTATATGTGTGTGTGTATGCATGTATGTACTTCCCAACTACATAGTTCTGGGTTCAGTCCCACTTTGTGGTACATTGGGCAAGTGTCTTTTACAGTAGCTTCAGGTTGATCAAAGTGCTGAGAGTGGGTTTCCCTCTATCTGACTTGCTAACTAGCTAGCTATATCATCATCATCATCATTCAACATCCGTTTTCCATGCTGGCATGGGTTGGATGGTTTGACAGGAGCTAACAAGCTAGAGGGCTGTGCTAGGCTCCACTCATTTGCATTGACATAGTTTCTATGGCTGGATGCTCTTCCTAATGCCAACCACTTTACAGAGAGTACTGGGTGGCTCTTATGAAGCACTAGCATGGGTGCTCTTTACTTTACCCTGACACAGGTGCTCTCTTATGTGGCATTGACACAAGTGCTTTTGACATGGCATTAGCACAGGCCCTCTTTATGTTGCTCCAGCACCGGCATAGCTGCTTTATACACACACATTATTTAGGTCCTTGTACCTAAATATGCCATCAATTATCAATATGTATTTCATTCCAAAACTGAAAATAAATGTATTTTTAAAGTCTAGAACCAACCCTAATATGTTACTTGTAGTTGGCTTATATACACTACTTTATATATAGTAACTTGAACATTGTCATGATAATTAGTGAGGCTACGTTGGAATTCCACATTCCACTCAATATAGTTCCATTCCATATGGTAGAACAATTATTGACACAGAAACATGCAAAGACGTCTTATAACAGATGTGTGACATACATGTTCATCTGTGAGATTGTTCATTTAACACTCACTTTCTGTGGTAGCATGGGTAATATATATATATATATATATCTTTATACATACATATATATGTGTGTGTGTGTGTGTGTATGCACATATATACATACACAAATATTCATGTGTGTATGCGTGTGCATGTCTACAAATGTGGGTCTGTATGTTGGTGTGTACATGGGAATGAACAGGATTATATATATATATATCCAAATCTAAGGTTTAGGTTGAGTTGGTTTTCTTGACAGACTCTGCTCTTCAGCAGATTCTTCTCCAACTACTAAAATTGATGATTGGAAACTGTGTTCCACCTATACAATTCTTTGTCCTGTATATTTAGCATACATCAGATTATACTCACTTCTGATGCAACTGTGTCTTGCATAGTGAAAGAGATATAAGCATTATATAACCAAACATCATAGTATGAAAATAAAGCGGAAGAAAGTACCATCATCATCAATATGATTGTCATCATTTAACATCCGTTTTCCATGCTGGCATGGGCTGGACAGCTTGACAGGAGCTGGCAAGCTAGAAGACTGCACCAGGCTTCACTGTCTGCTTTGACACAATTTTTATGGCTGGATGCCCTTCCTAATGGCATAGATAGTTAATTCCAGATGAACCTTCATCAAACTGAAGTAAGATCAGCTGCATTCTAACCATGATTGTCCCATTATTTTGTGGGCACACTGAACCTAGGCCTATGTAATCCAATACGATCTTCCATGTTTATGTTGTTTGTGACCAGTGCTATTTCAGCTCAGATTAAGTACACCATGAATAAAGCAGTGAATCTGCTGTTATTTATTCACCAGTACTGTACTGGGGATTATGTTATCTAATTTGTCAAAATTCATGTCTTCTTGTGGTACACAAACAGTTACGTTTATAACATTTTTTTTATTAATTTGTGACTTTTCTGATATAGCCATCACTGGTTTCTTTGGATTCTAGTATGATTTGTTTTTTTGATTTTTTGTTGTTTGTGGATAGAGTTTATTGCTGTTGTTATCATTAAGTAGACACAGTGATATTCTGCATGAAGCCAAAGGGTAAAGACCCCCTTTGGTCATGAATGACCATGGGATTGCACCTAGAAAGTTTCTCTTTGAGTCACAACTCTGGCCAAGGCTGTTTATGGAAGACAAGCAGTCACCCATGCATACCAGCCTCCCCTCAAGAGAAAAGCAAAGGCCAATACAACTTTGCACCAATGATGTCACACTCATTTTTACAGCTGGGTCAACTGGAGCAATGTGAAATAAAGCGTTGTGCTCAAGAATACAACACAGCCTGGTCCGTAAATTGAACTCACTACCACATGATTGCAAACCCAATGCTCTAACCACTGTGCCATGAGGCACAACTTTCAGATCTGACAGAGGTAGATGTCTGTATGTTATTGTTCTTTAACTCTACAGGATGGTAGGATGTGATTTGAAAGAGATTTTGCTGGTGTTTCTAGCAGGTTGAAAACACTGTTATTTTACTTGGTGTTGCATTATTGAAAGGGGAACTGTAATACAAGCAGAGATGAAATGGTTTGTTCTTCAACATTTGTGAACCATAACCAGTAACACTGCTGAGTACATTAACCACAACACTGTACAGAAAGTAGACTGCATGATGATAATTTATGTGGAGCAGTAAACTCACCGGTAGCAGCTGCACAGCTAACTGTACACACAATACGCATATATATATATATATATATACACACATACATATATATATACATACATTTACATATCTATACATGTATATGCATATACATACACAGTGTAGGCACATTCCACTTAGTATGAGATCAAGCTCAAATTCACAGCCTCTACATCAAACTGGTTGGTGGAGAGAACATGCTGAGGCCTATGTCCTGCAGTGGACCGATCATCTATGTGTGTGTGTGTGTGTGTGTGTGTGTGTGTGTGTGCATGTATATGTGTATATATATATATAAGACATGGGGTTGATTTCTTCGACTAAAGGCAGTGCTCCAGCATGGCCACATGTAGTAAAAGTGTAAAACAGCATGCACACACACATGTACATAGACACATATATGGGTGGCACAAAATTCAGCAACTATTTTGGAAAAAGGAATTTATGAAACACAAATATAAGATAAGGAAATATGCATTTCACATGAAATTACTAAAAATTTTTAATAAAATTGAACCCCTATAGCTTAATGCATTGATGTTGAGTCATAAAATATATATTCATATATATATACATATATATATATACTCACGCACACAGATATAAACATGCTTAAAATGTTCATTATATATACATATGTGTGTGTGTGTGTGTTCATGCATGTGGAGTTATTTCATCTTTACACTATTTGTTTAAAAGAAATTTTTAAACTTTTTATGTCATATTTTAAAATTCTATTTAGCCCTTTACTTAATACAATTTTAAGCTACTTTCCAGTATTCAATATTATTTTTCTTTTACAGATGAATGTTCAGGAATTCTACAAGACAGCTTAGGGTAAGTGCATTGCCTTATGACTATCTAATTCTTATAATTCTGTTTGTGTGTGTATACATACTTACATATATATATATATATATATATATATATATATATATATATATATAGATACATATACATACATATATGTATATATATATATATATATATATATATATATAGATACATATACATATATGTATATATATATATATATATATATACATATATATATATATATATATACACATATATATATATATATATAGAAATACATACACATATATGATTGTGCGCATGAGTGTATGTATACACACACACACACATACACGAATAAAATATTTTGGGGAGCAATGCTCACACACACAGTACCCCACCACACGAATGTACCATCATTGTCATCATTATTATTCAATGTACACATTCCATTATTCAATGCTGTCATGAGTCGGATAGTGGACTGCATTGTGCTCCATTGTCTACCTTGACATGGTTTCTATGGTTGGATGCCATTCCTAATGCTAATCATTTCACAGTGTATACTGACTACCTTTTTTTTAATACCTATTTCTTTACTGCCCACAAGGGGCTAAACACAGAGAGGACAAACAAGGACAGACAAATGAATTAAGTCGATTACATCGACCCCAGTGCGTAAATGGCACTTATTTAATCGACCCCGAAAGGATGAAAGGCAAAGTCGACCATGGCGGAATTTGAACTCAGAATGTAGCGACAGACGAAATATTGCTAAGCATTTCGCCTGGCGTGCTAACGATTCTGCCAGCTTGCCGCCTTATGCCTTTTTTTAATACCACCAACCACCAATGAGGTTGCCATGCAAGGTGATGAACCTCAAGAGAAATGACTTTATGCAAGGAAATGATGGGTTAAAGTATTAGTGAAAGGGCTAGAATAGAACACATGTTTTTGCTGCAAAGAGGCTACATCAATGGTTCTCAACCAGGATCCATGTGGCCCATGGACCTCCATAAAAGATGTTGCTAAAATTTAGTTGCAATAAATTGGTTCTACTTCCACAATGCACAAAATATTTTAACATTTTTTTAGCACAATTCCTACTATTATTTAATTACAAAAATATTATATGATTTTTTTTAAAACATTGAATGGCTAGGAGGGTCCATGTGAGTAATATAGGAATCAAAGGAGTTCATAGGTAAAAAAAAAAGGGTTAAGAAACACTGAGCTGTAATATAAGTTACTCATAGTTCACAAGAGAAGTGAGTGTGTGTGTGTGGGTGGATCAGGTTGGTGCTAGCAAGAGTAAAAAGATATTGGTGATGATGTGTCTGGGTGGACCCTCATGGTATCAGGTGAATAGCAGTAAGGGATACAGAGGATCAAGGAGTGTGGATGGGTAGAGGTCACAAAAGTGTGTGGGTAAAGTGGGAGGTAGGGTGGGAATATAATGAATGAAGAACAAATGTTTAGGGGTGGATGTAGTGAATGGTGGATAAGGGATGGAGGTGTCCAATGATGCATGGGGATGAAGAGCTGCAGAATAGTAATGTTGATACTGTAATCAGTGGGGTGGGGATGACTGTGTGAGAAAGAGAGACAGAAAGAGAGAGATAGACAGAAAGGGAGAGGGAGAGAGACACAGATAGAGAGAGTGAAAAAGAGAGTAAGGGTGAGACAGTGTGAGAGAGTGAGACAAAAGAGTGAGATAGAGAGTAAAAGTGAGAAAGAGTAAGAGAATAAGAGTGGGAGAGGGTGTACGAGAGAGAGAAAGTGGGGTAGGGGAGAAAACGAAAGAGAGATGACTTCAGTAGGTTGCTAGTGTGTGTATGTGAAGAAGAAAGGCAAGCAGCATATGTGGCGAAAGCAAGAGCTGTATGGGGGTGGAAAGAAAAGGGGAGATTATTTGGTGGCTCAGAGGGTGTGATCAGCAGAAAATGTATAAGGATGAAAGATGGTGTATAAAGTGAAATGATTCCATGCAATGAGAAAAATTAGAGGAATCAAAGGAGAAGCTGAAGTTCTGACAGATAATGGGGGTGCCTTGGGGAAGAAAACTGGTTGAGGGGTCCTTTTGTGTAAATAGAGATACATTATATATAGTTGAAATTTATAGAAAAACAAAAGACAAAGACAGGTGTATGAACAACAAGCAGGTGTGTCAGTTTGATACTCAGGAAAATGAAAAAGTGTTTTACGTTTTGAGCCTATGCTCTTCAACAAAAAAGAATAAGAGAAAATAAAGAGAGGGAGAATGAAAAAAGCTTGTAGATTTAGTGGTCAAGCATGGTGATGTATGGAGTATATATATATATATATATATATATCATCATCATCATCATCATCATTTAACGTCCGCTTTCCATGCTAGCATGGGTTGGACGGTTCAACTGGTGTCTGGGGAGCCCGAAGGCTGCACCAGGCCAGTCAGATCTGGCAGTGTTTCTACAGCTGGATGCCCTTCCTAACGCCAACCACTCCGAGAGTGTAGTGGGTGATTTTATGTGCCACCGACACAGGTGCCAGACAAGGCTAGCAGACGACCACGCTCGGATGGTGTTTTTATGTGCCACCGACACAGGTACCAGACGAGGTGGCGAACGGCCATGCTCGGATGGTATTATGTGCCACCGACACAGGTGCCAGACAAGGCTAGCAGACGACCACGCTCGGATGGTGTTTTTTATGTGCCACGACACAGGTGCCAGACGACTGGCGAGGACTGCTCGAATGGCCACGCCGGATGGTGTTTTTATGTGCCACAGACACAGGTGCCAGGCAAGGCTAGCAGACGACAAAGATCGGGGTGTTTGTATGTGCCACCGACACAGGTGCCAGACGAGGCTGGCGAACGGCCATGCTCGGATGGTGATTTATGTGCCACCGACACAGGTGCCAGACAAGGCTAGCAGACGACCACGCTCGGATGGTGTTTTTTATGTGCCACCGACACAGGTGCCAGACGAGGCTGGCGAATGGCCACGCTCGGATGGTGTTTTTATGTGCCCCCGCACAGGTGCCAGGCAAGGCTAGCAGACGACCACGCTCGGATGGTTTTTTTATGTGCCACCGAACAGGTGCCAGACGAGGCTGGCGAACGCCACGCTCGGATGTGTTTTTATTGCCACCACACAGATGCCAGACAAGGCTAGCAGACGACCACGCTCGGATGGTGTTTTTTATGTGCCACCGACACAGTGCCAGACGAGGCTGGCGAACGGATGGTGTTTTTTATGTGCCACCGACACAGGTGCCAGACAAGGCTAGCAGACGACCACGCTCGGATGTGTTTTTTTTTTTTATGTGCCACCGACACAGGGGCCAGATTAGGCGGCGATCGGCCACGAATGGATGTGATTGTTTACGTGCCCACAGCATGGAGGCCAGGTCGGTGCGGTACTGGCTACGGCCACGTTCGGATGGTATTCTTGTGTGCCACCGGCACTGGTACCACAAAGATACAAATTCCATTGATGTTCATCTATTTTGATTTTGTTTGATTTTCACTTGCCTCAACAGGTCTTCACAAGTGTCACTATATATATATATGCATTTTGTGTGATTTGATAAACAATGCTGATTATACAATTCTGTAAATAGTAATTAATAATCTATAAGCTTATAAGTGTGCTACTTTTACACTAAAATACCCCTGTAGGGTGCTGTATGCATGGGACTTAAACCCATGTTTGGGGTACATTAGTGTAATGGTAGCACACTTGTCATGAAGGTGTCGGTTTGAGTCCTATGCATATGGCAAAACCTACTTTTTTCCATCAGGGGCTTATATACCTCAACATATAGACTATTTATTTTAGTCAATGCATGGTGATTGCTTATAAGCTTTAAGCTTATAAATATATATATATATATATATATATAGGAATCAGTGGAGAAATGAAAGAAATGGGCACACAATACATTTGATAGGAGTTACATGTATTATTATTATTTAAAACAGTTTGATTAGGCTCTATGCAACTTAAAGTTTCGTGGACTGCTAACAGAAACCAATCTCTTTCTGGCTTTAGATTACTGAATTGGCAACCTAAGCTTGAAAGAGACAGGTTTCTGTGAGAGACTTTGCTTCAGCTCCATGTTTGATGCATAACCTTAAGCGGCTTATTTCATAGAAATTCTCAGTTGTCATCTATACTACAAGTATCTAAGACTTCCTCTGTGCAGTCAGTTTAGAAGTTCTAAATCTATTCCCAATTGTCGGATCTTTTAGTTTCCATATTTTCCTTTAGAATGTTCTGATTAATTTCCTAGCAATGACTCTGAAGCCACTTGCCACTAATCTGTGTTACATAGTGCATTCTTTATCAGGAAAGGCTTTGGTAGATATAACAGTCCTTCTCTCCCGTCTTCTAGTACAAATGTAATCTGTCTGGCTTGTGTGTTTTTGCCAGATTGGGCGATAAGGTGTTTGGCTGGTTTCCTAAAGTGTATGTAGCAAATTGCTTTATCAGTGCATCCCAGAACACCAAGGGCCTAACACTCACCTCATTTGTGTGTGTGTGTGTGTGTGTATCTCTTTTACTGTCTTTTACTCTTTTATTTGTTTCAGTTATTTGCCTGTCGCCATGCTGGAGCACTGCCTTTAGTCGAGCAAATCAACTCCAGGACTTATTCTTTGTAAGCCTAGTAGTTATTCTATCAGTAAGTTACGGGGACATAAACACACCCCCATTGGTTGTCAAGCGATGTTGGGGGGACAAACACAGACACACAAACATATACACACACACACATATATATATATATATACATATATATGACGGGCTTCTTTCAGTTTCCATCTACCAAATCTACTCACAAGGCTTTGGTCAACCCGAGGCTATAGTAGAAGACACTTGCCTAAGGGGCCACGCAGTGGGACTGAACCCGGAACCATGTGGCTGGTAAGCAAGCTACTTACCACACAGCCACTCCTATGCCTATGTATATGAGTGTGTGTGTGTGTGTATATATATATATATATATACATATATATACATTGAGAGAGAGCTATTACATTTTACTTGTTTCAGTCATCAGACTAGGGCCATGCTGGGGCACCAACTTGAAAAATTTCAGTCAAATGAATCTGCCCTACTACTTTTCCTTTAAGCCTGATATTTATTCCTTCAATCTCTTTTGAGATTGACGATGTAAACACACCAGGTATTTTTCGATATTATCATTCAGGTCACTGCCCCGAATCGAACTTGGAATCTCAGGGTTAGTAGCCTGCACTCTTAACCACTACGCCATATGCCCGTATGTGGTTAAGAGCATGGGCTACTAACCCCAAGATTCCAAGTTCAATTCCAGGCAGTGACCTGAATAAAAATAATAATAATAATAATAATAATAATAATAATAATATTGAAAAATACCTTAGGAATGAGAACCCAGGTTTGAAATTTCCCCAAGACACCTGATGAAGGCTGGAGGGTATATCAGCCGAAACGTTGTGTTAACAAAAAACAAGATGAGGACAAATATCCATCAAATGCAAATAATGTAAGGCTTCTTTCAGTTTCTGTCTACCAAATCCTTTCACAAGGGTTTGGTTCACCCAAGGTTCCACACAACTGGACTGAACCTAGAATCATTTGGTTGGGAAGCAAGCTTCAATTCACACAGCTATGTACATCTATCTATCTATATACACACACACACACATATATATACGTACATACATTTATATATATATATATATATATACACACACACATTTACACACACACACACACACACACAAAAATACATACACGCATACATATATATGAATGATGTGAGTGAACAAAGTGACACTCAACAGATTTCGTAGGAGTTATATATATCCTTATAACAGTCAAGCTGTCATTAAATATACATACATAAATACACACACACTCACACATACGTTTATAGTGTTTGTGTATATCAATAATAAATTTGTGAATGAGCTGAGATTTTAAAAAGTAAATATTAGATGAGATTGTCTGTTATTCAACAGCAATATAAACAGGGAAATGTAGTGAGTACTATATACATATAAATTCAGTAACAAGCATGCATACACATACAGCATGAACAATCTTTCAGCCCAAATGTATGATGAGTGTTATTCTGTTTCTATTAAAAAAATGTAATCTATTCAATAAGTAGAAGCTGATAAATGAGAAACTTATGATTATGTAATAGATTATATGAACCATAGCTATATATATATATATCATATGCCAACCATAGTTATATATATATATATATGCATATTCATACATGTGAAAATATAATTGCTAACACATACTATATATATGCAAACACACACACACACACACACACACACACACACACACACACATATATATATATATATATAGAGAGAGAAAGAGAGACAGATACATACACCCACAATGAGTGTGTGTATCTATATATATAAATATATATATATACACAGATATATGTATGTGAACCTTGCATAGAACTACATGTTAAATACATACATATGCATACATACATCATACATATATGAACATATATATATATATATATATATATATACATGTATGTATGTGCATATGCACATACTTATGTTCGTGTGTGTGTAAATATATATATATATATATATATATACCCAAAGTATATATATATATATACATATATCTATCTATCTATCTATCTATCTATCTATCTATCTATCTATCTATCTATATATATATATATATATATACACATGTATGCATACATATACACATACATATACATAAATATACTTATACGTACATACAGACATACACACATATATATGTGCATATACACATACATACACATACATATACATGTACATACATGTACAGACATATACACATATATATATATATATATGTGCACTTGTGCACATACATACATACATGTATATATATATGTTCATATATATATGATTTATGTATATGTATGTGTTTAACATGTAGTTCTATGCAAGATTCACATATTTACATATGTATATACATTTCAAGTATAAAATGTTTGTGTTGACCAAGTGACGACAATGATTCTCATTCGGCCATTGAGTTAGAGAAAAAAACATAAAGAACGGAATCACTTTTTCATCTCTAATAAGGATGCTTGATGTCTGTGAAGAATCTTTCAGTTGTATGTCCGTTGTCATATCTCAAAGAAACCAGTTCTGACTGCTCCCAGCAGATGGTTACTGCTTGGCTTTGTTGAACTAAAAAGGCTGATGTATGATTCTACAGAATCTAAAACGCCCAACATCCTTCAATGCTATTTCCTTTCTCTTTGAAGGTATTATCATTCTTCTGTCAATACTCTCTCTTTCTCTTTGATTGTGTTCTTACAACCTTTCTTCCTTGCTATCTTTCTCCATTTATTTATTTTATTTATTTATTTTATTTTTGCTGTTTATGTTTTTCTTCCCTGCCTAAAGAAAAATGTTTGAATCCTTGGAGCTTTTACAGTTCAAATATCTCAAGGAATGGGTGTGTTGTATCATCTTATTGATTTGTTTTTACAAGTCATCAAGCTGATTTCATATAAGATTATGTATATATATATATATATATATATATATATATATATATATATATATATATGCACACACATACATATGTATCTACATACATTTATGCATACACAGACATGTATATGTGTGTGTATATATATAATATATATATATATATATATATACATATATACATATTAGTGTATGCATAACGGTATGTAGATGTGTATGTATGTGTGTGTGTGCATATATTATAAACACACACACATACACACATACATACACATCAACATAGAGTTATGCATACACAAATATGAATATATGTATATATATATATATAATATATATATAATATATATATATATATATTATATATATATATATACACACACATATATATATATATCCAAATATGTATATATATCCTACATATACACATACACACACACATGTACATTATATGTATATGTAAGTATACACACACATGCAGATACACATCTACATGCATATCTATGCACACATACACATATGTATAAAGTTATATACATATATATACACACATATCCCTTATATATGTGTGACTATATATATTATATATATATATGCATGCATACACAGGCAAACATGTATACATGCGGATGTTAAATAATGATGATACACATTTACATTTACATACTGATGCATATACACGTAATCACATATATAGATGAATAAACACATATACACACACACAAATACATACACACACATATGCCTATATATTTCTATGTACAGACATACATGTTTACATATAGATATACGTACACACACACACATATATATATATTTTCACATACATACATGCACAAATGTATATTTCAATATATGTATATATATGTACATACATATGCACAAATGTATATTACAATATACACATATATATATATATATATATATATGCACATATACATTTTTCTCTCTTTCCACACACTTTTGCAACCTATCCAGCCATTCATCATCTATCTTTTTTTCTCTCTAATTCTTCTCTTGTCTACTGTATCATCCCTACTATTCTGCATCATTGGTTACCCCTACCCCTTATCCAACACTCACCCAATGCAATCTCTACAGTTGTCACCTACACTTCCTTTCTCCTCCTATTTATCCACTCAATGCTTCTTCTTCCTTCATTATATAAACACTCTGACACATACCTCATCTCTCACTCTCATATATTCTTGTAACCTCTACCCATCCATCCATCCATCCATCCATATACCTGGATCTTCTGTCCCCATGCACTTCTGTTCACATCATACCTTGAAAGACACAGATACCTCCTCACCATTCTTTTTGTCTTTTCCCAGCTCCAGCCCGATTACCCTGACCTTTCAAAAATGTGATTTGCCATGTAGCTCCTTAATAGCAAGAAACCATTTTTGCTCTTGGTGCTTCTATCATACATTAATCCCTCATCTTCTAGCATAAGGCCACTTCTCTCAGGGTTTGTAGTCTTGCCTGCTACATAGTGATCACACAAGGGCTGGTGTCATGAAAAGAAAAAAGTACCCAGGACACAGTTTAAAATGGTTGGTGTTCAGAAAGGCATATGGCTATAGAGACCATGTCAAAATATGTAATGGAGCACAATGTATTCCTTGGACCTGTCAAGCCATCCAACCTATGCCAGCATGGTACATGGACACTAGATCATGTCAATGAGAAGATGATGTATTTATACAAAACGCCTCTCTCTCTCTCTCTCTATATATATATATATATGTATATATATATACACACACACACACACATAGGTGCATATATACATACACACACATATATACATGCATATATATATATATATATATATATATATATATATATATATATATAGATATAGATATAGATATATATATACATATATAAATATACATACACACACATATATATAGATTTATATTCATAAATGTGTATAGATATTTGTGTATATACAATTATTCCTTTAGACATAGATATATATATATGGCTGTTAGAGCAAAGGTGATAAATTAGAGATGGGAAACTACAGAGGTATGGAACTGTTGGATCAGGTGAAGTTTGCAGACAAGTTATAGTACAAGTGATGAGAGAGAGAGAGAGAGAGAGAGAGAGAGAGAGAGGAGAAGAGAGAGAGAGAGGGAGAGAGAGAGAGAGAGAGAGAAAGAGAGAGAGAGAGATGCTGTTTGATTCTATACTAAGTGCTACTGTTGCCATCTTCCTAGTGAGACAACTGCAAGTGAAGTATCCTGTCAGAAATTAGGACCTATAACTGGCTTTTGCTGATCTAGAAATGTGTTTTGATAGGAAGCCTCATTCTGTGATCTTCTTGTTACTGAAGATGCTTGGAGTGAATATATGACTTATGAGAATTGTGCAAGCCATATATAAAGATGCAGTCAACTGGGGGAGGATTAGGGATAAGTAAAGTAATGAATTTGGTGTTAAGGTGGGAGTACATGAGGATTCCCTTCTGTTCATTATAATTTTTTAAGCCATTGCAAAACGATTTAAGACTAGCTATCATGGGAGCTTCATTTGGCTGTTGATCAAGCTCTTATCGCTGAATTTGTTGTAGAATAAAAAACAAGTAATTCCAAATATACAAACAAAAATCTGGAATGAAGGAGCCTTGAAGTGTATGTAGCTAGAACTAAGGTCTTAGTAAGTAAAGTAAGTTGAAAAGAAGACTGGATCCTGCTTTCATCAGAAAAACAGCTTTGCTTATGTTGAAAACGGGTAGGTTGAAATTCCAAATGTTGAACTCAGTGTAAACTGTGAACACACAAGACATGAAGATGTGCAGAAAGTACAAAGAGTACTTGCAATATAGATTTCATTGAATATACCCGCTTTGTTCTCTAAAAGTAATTGATAGATTCTGTTACCTGGGAGCTGTAATCAGAAGTGGAGGACAGGTGTTCTGAAAGAATAGTTACCAAAGTAGGAACTGGTTGAAGAAAGGGCAAGGAACAGTTACTTCTTGAAAGTGAAGGGCAGATAGTATGATTCTTGCATGTGAAGTGCAATGGGACACGGTAATGTAATGCAGAAGTTGTATGCGGTGGAACTGCAAAGCCTAGAGTAAAACAAAGCACACTCCACTGGGTGTATAATACTAGTATATATAAATGATAAAATACAAATGAACTGAATGACAAAACTTAACATAAGAGGAATCAGATGCAGTGGACAAGACAGGAGATTGTGTTGGTGTGGGCATGTGATGCATATAGAGGAGGACAGCTATATAAAAATACACCATGTGTTTTAAATAAATGGAACCTATGGAGGTAGGAGACTGGGGAGGATTTGGTCAAAGTAGTAAACCAGATCTGAAACTGATATAACTCATGAAGGTGATGGAAAAGGACCATGCTGACTGGCAATAAAATATATGGAAGTCGACCTGTTCTTCACCTTCTCAAGCATGGCTGAATGGGTACTAAAGTCATGTTAGTTATATTTGCACACATACAATCATGTATTGCTAAGCAAATGTACATATGTATTGGTGTGCATGTATGTGTACATAGTCTCCAGGACTGACCTCTCCGACAGCCTCTCTCACATGTCTAACACCTATATAACTTGCCCTACTATTTCCTGACTCCAGCATTATATATCGCTGTCACTCATCTGTCTATTGCCTATAAACACTGTCATAAATATATCTTTCACCTGTGTTTTTATCTCTTTTACTTGTGCTCCTAGCACCTATGCCTCACTTAAACGTTTCCAAACCACTTGTCCAAATATCAATCACACTGCATTATACTGCTGGTATGACTAAGGATGATAGCAGTTCTCTCACTTCTGTTTGTCACACACTGCACTCTCTCACCTGTGTCTTTGTGGTTCATCTATTATTCATCAAGCATATATTTACACTCACACACACACATTACGCATATACATAGGCATATATACATATACATGAAACATAGAATACAAACAGACACACACATATATAAATATCTATATTCATGATGATATATTTACACATGGACATAGACATAAATATGTATAAATATATGGATAATTATAAATCTATTTATGTATATATCTATATATATGCACATATATATACTCATATATATACATATATATATATATATATATATATATATATGTATATAAATACATGCATATATATTTATGCATATATATATATATATATATAAAGATATATATATATAAATATGCATACATATGCATATATATATGAATATATTTGCATATATATATATGCATATATATGCATATATATATATATATATATATATATACAGTTAGAGATAAAACCACTATTAGGCAACTCAAACAGTTCTCTCACTTCTGTTTGTCGCACACTGCACTCTCTCTCTCTCTCTCTACATCTCTATATATAAAACTGAAATGTGTTTTTACTGCTTGGCTCGCTTTCATTGCCACAACATCCCGTCCAATTCGCTCCAAAATAGGGACATGTAAAATGAGGTGACGATGCCCGTGGGCTACCTTAGAAATCCCTATCTTAAAAGGTGTGGTTGCTAGGGGCCATCTTCCTCACTCACGCTATTTCCTCCATTCCCCTCTAACTCCCCTTCAAAAATAACTTTGACAAGTCCACTCACGTTATTTAATGTATCTGTCTTCCTCAACTCACTCTCGCTGTTTCCTCTCTTCCCAGCACATTTTCACTCACTCTATTTCTTACCTTCCCATAACTTTCACTTAAGTATCTGTCTGCATTCATAGAGAGAAACAAATATTCCATCGCCATCGCCATCGCATTCTATTGTCTACCTGTCAACGCGCCGAGCGTTTGTGTTCTGGTGATAACAGGTTTTTCGTATCTATTACATTTTAACATTTATTTAGAACCCTGCAAATTTTTCGTGCTAAATTTTCATTTTTTACTACTTTATTATTTTTTCTTAAATTGATGCTTTTATTACAATTAAGTCTAATTGTCTGGGTCAACAGTTCGTTTCCTCGGAGGATATGGAAATTCTTATTACCCATCAGAGAAATAACTCCAGCAGCTCACAACTATTTCAACAAAGACAAGGTTACCTGCTTACCAGTCCAATTCAGCGTCAACGCTCATGTATGAGAGACACTCCAACACACACACACACACACACACACATATACATATATATATATGATGTGTGCATTATGTGGTCGGTTGAGCTGAAAATATGCACACCTATGTTAAAAGTGCTGGCAAGTTTGCATGACAACTATTTTTTTCCTCAAATGAAAGGCGTGACCTCTAGGACAAAATTCCTCATCTTATAAAATGTGGCCCCAGTAGACCCGAATGAAATCGGGTTATATTAACTAAAATGTGAAAAGGGGTCTAAATGGGGCTTGAAGGGGATTAAAATTTAAAGGAGCGGGTGTTTAGCAATTCTCTGTTACATCAAGCTAAAAAATTTGCGCCAGCCTTTTAATCATCAATGTGTTGCCATCCATGATGAAGAAGTTTTGAATGCTTGCCATTGGTGAGTCTACTGTCGTGAGAAAGAATCAATTCAAAATTTGGTGTTTAGGGATTTTCTTTTACATCAAGTTCAAAATTTTACGCCAGCTGTTAAACTGTCAATACGTTGCTGTCCGTCATTAAGAAATGCCAGCCATGGTGACTCTACTATCCTCAAATTCTATCCCTTCAAACTTTGGTTTCCAATATTTTATTATTTTTATTCATCTCGCAATTTCGTCTGTCCCTTTTAAATGTTAGTGTTTTGCTGTCTGCCTTGAAGCAGACCTTTCCGTTGTTACTGCCTGATATTTATGATTGATCTTTCTAAATATTTTATTTCTCAACTTACTCAAGATCTTTTGTTGTTTATAAATGGGAGAGAGATAGATAAAGATAGAGAGTAAGAGAAAGCGAGGGAGAGTCCGAGAGAAAGGAAGAGTAACAGAGTGGGAAAGTGAGAGAGAAAGGAGGGAGAATCATCATCATCATCATCATCATCATCGTTTAACGTCTGTTTTCCGCTAGCACGGGTTGGACAGTTTGATCGGGGTCTGGGAAGCCAGGAGGCTGCACCAGGCTCCAGTCTGATCTGGCAGTGTTTCTACAGGTGGATGCCCTTCCTAACGCCAACCACTCTATGAGCTAGTGGGTGCTTTTTTCGTGCTGCCGGAACAGGTGCCAGGGGGGCTGACAGTGGCCACGATTGGTTGGTGCTTTTTATGTGCCACCAGCACAGAAGCCAGTCAAGGCGGCGCTGCAATCCGCCACGTTCGGATGGTGCTTTTTACGTGCTGAAAGGAAGTAACAGAAAGTAACAACCACACTCTTACCCGCGTGTAGAGTGGGTCACCTTCAGCTAGTATATATATATATATGCAAATACATCTACAAGCCTATACATATATATGCATGTGTCCGAAGTGTGAAAGTGTTTAGTTACAAAAAATTATTTTTTAAATCTGTACGTCAAATGGTAAAGATCATATATATATATATATATATATATATATATATATATATATATATATATATATATATATATACACACATGTAGTGTCAATGTAGCAAAGACCAATGTTATAGTAAGTAGGAAGTCAGCCTCATTACACACACCCTCAAGTAGGTGGCCCTGCTCGATCTGTAGAAAAGGTGTAGGTAGAAACTTCATAAAATGTACCCAGTGTAAGCTATGGATGCATAAGAGGTGCAGCAACATCAAACGAAAATTTACCGAGAAGATAGCTTTCGCGTGCGGCAGATGCACAGGGGCAATAGACACCATAGATACTCAGAAAACAGATTCCATCACACTTGAGGGGGATAAACTAGAAATAGTTGATAGTTTCTGCTACCTAGGTGACCAAGTTAATAGTGGAGGCGGATGTTCAGCGAGTGTTACCACTAGAATACAAATAGCCTGGGCAAAATTTAGAAAGCTTCTACCCCTACTGGTGACAAAGGGTCTCTTGTTCAGAGTGAAATGTAGACTGTACGACGCATGTGTGCAAACTGCCATGCTTCACGGGGCTATGACTGCAGGGGTGATGCTTAGGCCTGAAAGAAATGAAGCTAGCATGAACCACTGGATGTGTAATGTCAGTGTGCACATATGACAGAGTGTAAGCACCTTGAGAGAAATGCTGGACATAAGAAGATTCAGATGTGGCATGGAAGAGAGACGTTTGCATTGGTATGGTCATGTACTATGGATGGATGAGGAGAGATGTGTGAAGAAGTGCCACTCCCAAACAGATGAAGGAATCTGGGGTAGAGGTAGACCTAGGAAGACATGGGATGAGGTGGTTAAGCATGATCTTTGAACGTTGGACCTCACAGAGGTAATGACAAAAGACTGAGACCTCTGGAGATATGCTGTGAGTGCGAAGGCCCAACAAATAATGTGAGTTCATGGCTGTTTCCTGCACCAGTTCACATAGAAGCCCCAGCCCATTCAAAGTACCTTGAATCGCAGGACGGCCTGCTGTGCTTACCTTGCATTGTAGGGTGACCTGCTGTGCTTGAGGAGACTTATTGAGTCAAGTACATCAACATCAAAATAAAAAACAAATGGAAATTGTAGTTCTGATACCCATGCCAGTGGCATGTAAAAAGCACCATCTGAACTTGGCCAATGCCAGCACCATCTTGACTGGATTCCATGCTGGTGGCACATACAAAGCACCAACCGATCGTGTTTATTGCCAGCCTCCCCTGGAACCTGTTCTGGTGGCATGTAAAATGCACCCACTACACTCACGGAGTGGTTGGCATCAGGAAAAGCTGTAGAAAAACTGCCAGATCAGATTGGAGCCTAGTGCAGCCTCGGCTTTCCAGATGCCGGTCAATCCGTCCAACACATGCTAGCATGGAAACAGACGTTAAACGATGATGATGATGATGATGATATACATATGTACATATGCATATATATATGTACATATGCATATATTTATTTATATATATATGCATATACTTATATATATATGTATATATATGCATATATATATGTATATACATAAATGTATATAATTATATGTATACTTATGTATATCCATATATATATATATAAGCATATACATGTGTTTTTGTGTGTGATTATATTTTGTTGCCTTGGTAGTACACAATAGTCATAAAATGGACCATGGAGAAATATTACCCTGCTTAGTGAAAGGTTATAGTTGGTGACAGGAATGTTATCTGGCCACAGAAAAACTCCATCAATGAATTCTCTCTGTCTCTTGCAAGCATTGAAAAGCTAACTTTAAAATTATGATGATATGTGCCTGTGTGTGTAGGTGTGTGTGTGTTTGTGTATGTTTATATATATGTATATATATATATATATATATATATACTATATACATGACTTTGCTTTTAGGGTGTTGCACCCACAATTGCGAGATTGTAGGTTTGATTCCTATTCCATTTGCTGTGTTGTGTTCTTGAGCAAAGAACTTCATTTCATGTCGCTCTGTAATTATTTCGTCATCTCACATGTGGCACATGGTGCACCTGTACAGGTAATGCCGATTTGACTGTGGGAGTGAGCTCATGTGTACACAAACAT